>NW_023010235.1:0-25962 GCF_902201215.1 Prunus dulcis | reverse complement strand
CGTCGTCTACATTAATAAGTACGTCGTGAGTACTGAATACATATAAATACAACGTCGACTATATAAATGCCACCGACGTTGTTTCGCATTTCAACGTCAACAACATAAATACATACGTCGTAAATAATGACACAGACAGCTATATCTACGTCATCTTTTTTAGACCAATCGAAGTGGAAAACTTATTTCACGACGGTCTTTTGTAAATAAGAGACGTAGTAGTTTTCAATAACGTCGTCTTCTCATGTATTTAAAGACGTAGTAGTTTTCAATAAGAGACAGAGCAGTTTTCAATAACGTCGTGAAAATTATATTTAACGGCGTAATGTTTTAAATATCGTCGTTGTATGCCTATCTTGCGGCCTTTTTCTTCTAATATGTCATATTTTTCCTTTTTAACGACGGTGATTTGTTTGTGTTGGTCGTCTATTCTCATCCTCGACTATTTTTAAAAACTTATGCAGACTAAACACGTCTGTTTTTATTTTTTTTCGACGTTGTTTTATTTAACAACGTCTAATTTATCGTCGTTGTTGTTTCTGAAAATAGGACGTATAAATTTTGTAATACGACTCTCATATATTAGTAACCGACGTTGTTTGTTTTTTTCAACGTCTAATATATAAATACATACGTCGTAAACAATGACACTGACAACTATTTCCACGTCATGTTTTATAGAAAAATCGAAGTGGAAAATGTATTATACGACGGCTGTTTTTATATATGCGACGTAGTAGGAATCAATAACGTCGTCTTCTAATTTTCTTAAAGACGTCATATTTTTTGTTGTCGTGAAAATTATATTTAACGGCGTATTATTTTAATTTTCGTCGTTGTATGTCTATTTTGCGGCCTTGTTCTGTTAATATGTGTCATATTTTTCCTTTCTAACGACGGTTTTTTTCGAGAGTTTGTCGCCTATTCTCATCCCCGACTGCTCAAGAGCTTCTTTACATATTAAGCTCTGGTTTGATGCGTTTTAAACTGCAACTAAATCATTTCCTGTATCTGTATATCACAAGTCACCATAGGGAAAGCGTTTTGGTGCAATTCCTGATGTGAGAAGCTTCAGGATATTTGGTTCAATTAGCCCCACTTGGGGACTGAGTTGTTCCTTTAGATTAGAGGTGTCAAACGAATCTGCCCGAGCACGGCCCGCTTAAGTAAGGTCCAGTACGACATGGTCTGTATCTTTGGACCGTACCGGGATAAGGTAATTAGGTCCAATAGGCCAGGCCCGGCTGTGGCCTGTCGCGGGCTGTGATGGCTCATTTATAGCCTATTTATTAAATTATACTTGTTTTAGAGAAAAATAATATAATACTATTACATATACACAATTCCGATCTCTTGGACTACAGGGGTCCAAAAGATTTGTGGTCACTCACCGTTGGATGTAAATTCAATGGTCCACTCACTCTTGCACTCTTTTTAAGAAACTTTTTTGAACCGTTGGATGTTACATCCAACGGTGGGTGACCACAGTCTCTTGGACCCTGTATATATATATATATATATATCTTAAATTCAAGTTTATTTCTTTTCTCTAATAATATATATTAAAAATTAATATTTTCTTTATATATAAAATATGATTTTGTTTTTCAAGTTTAAAATTTTAACACTCAAACAATAATCTAGCAATTTTCAATTTTTTAACCTTAAATAAAGTTACCTCTCTTTTTTTTCTTTTTTTTAAAACAAATAATAAACCTTATTAGTATATACATAATTGTAAAAAAAATATTTAAATGAAGTTGTAAAAAAAAAAGCGTGGGCCCATATCAGTCTGTTTAGTAGCCCAGCATGAGCACGGCCCGAGCCCATATTGGCTTTGGTCATGGACTCGAGTAGGGATTGATGATTTTCCTAAATGGCCAGGCTTAGCACAGCCCGTTTATTAAATGGGCCGACTCTAAACGGGTCGGACGTACCCGGCACGGATAACTTGTCTTCCTCCCCTCCTTCCCGATGTATCTATAGCGTTCTCGAGAGACTACGACAGGGAGATGATAAAGTCTTCACACCTCACGTAGTCTCTATTGGCCTACTTCACCATGGAAATGAACGCTTAAAGGTTATGAAGGTTCACAACAAGAGGTACCTACGAGATTTTCTAGAAAGAAGCCAACTAAGCGTGGAGGATTATCCAGAGAAAGTAAAGAAGCAAGAACAAAAACTGAGAAGTTCTTATGAAGAAGCCATTGTCTTTACCAGCGATCAGTTTGTAGAAATGGTTCTAGTGGATGCTGCCTTCATTACTGAACTCTTGGTGAAGTCGAGTTTCCGAAGATTCCGAAATGAAGAAGACTGCATATATAGTAAACCATGGAGGGTCTGTGATGTATTGTCTGAACTGTGGATACTGGAAAATCAGCTATCACTTTGCATTCTCGACGATCTCTTCGATGCAAACAATTATTTTGAATCTACTGATAAGCTTTCAATAATTTCCCTCTCGTACCTGTTACTCAATTTCAAAAAATATGATGAGAAGACCAAAGAATGGAAGGAGATTGAAGAACTTTTTTCTGGCAGAGAAAGACATCATTTTGTTGATCTTATAAGAACTCACAAACTACAGAATGCAATTTCAAAAGTTAGAAGGAAGGGAAGACTCGGAGGAAACTAGACTATGCATTCTGCTACAAACGTAACACTTTCATGTCCACCCAGTATGACTGAGTTAAATCAAGCAGGTCTCAAATTTCAGATGGGCCGAAATCAAAGCTTATTTGAAATTCAGTTTGATCGTCATCATGGGATTCTTACGATTCCAAAGCTGAGAATCAAAGATTTTGCAGGGGTGTTCATTAAAAATGCGATTGCATGTGAGCAATGCCACTACGAGGACGAGACTTACATAAGTGAGTTTTTTTTTTGTTCATGGATTGCTTAGTGAATATCCCAAGGGATGTGAAGCTGCTGGTGGAGAATGGCATCGTTGAACATGGCGTCGGTGAGGAAGAACAAGTGGCTGCTCTCTTTAATAGAATTGCAAAAGGGGTTGATATAAAAAGCAATTGTTTTGTTGAGGTTTGTACTGATCTCAACAAAATTCTACCAAAATCCCTGGAACAAATGGAAGACAATTGGAAGCAAAATATATCCACTCGCCTTGGGCAATTATTTCTCTCATTGTAGCTGGTTTTCTCATCACATTAACTGTCATACAGACAATGCTCTATTATTTCTATTAAGCACCAATGACAACAGTCTCTCTGTCCAAGTATTCTACTTATCTGCTTTCAATAGTTAGCAAACATTTTCCTTCAACCTTGAAGGGCATTATCCATATTGATATATTACTTTAGCAATTGTTAATTAATAAGATCAAAACAATACATCCGCATTGGATGTCGAGGTGTCAAACAGACTAGGCTGGCTCGAGCACGGCCTGCTTAAGTAAGGCCTGGCACAGAACAGTCCGTATCTTTAGGCCGTGCCGGGATGAGGTAATTACGTCTAATAGGCCGCCTCGTGGCCCATTGTGGGCCATGCCGGTCCAAAATCCAATAATCGGCCCGTTCAAAGCCCATTTATTAAATTATACTTGTTTTTATAGGAAAATAATATATAATATTATTACATATATATCTTAAAATTCAAGTCTATTCCTTTTCTCTAATAATATATATTAAAAATTAATGTTTTACTTATATATAAAATAATAATTTTGTTTTTCAAGTTTCAATTTTTAAAACCCAAACAATAACCTAGCAATTTTCTATTTATAAAGTTATTAACCTTTTTTTAAACAAATAATAAATATTATTAGTATATACATAATTGTAAAAAAATTTAAATGAAGTTGTAAAAAAATTACAAAAAAAATGCAATACATAAGTCAAATTTGACAAGGGCCCATATCAGCTTATTTAGTGGCCCAGCACGAGCACGGCCTGAGTTTATGGATGGGCCCGTCATGGCCTGTTTATTAAATGGGCGGACTCTAAACGGGGTGGGCCGGCCCAGCACAGCTCGTTTGACACCTCTACTTTAGATGTCCGTTTTACAAGAGCTTTCATTTTAACACACTGTATTGTTTACTAATTTGGAAAATAAGAATCCAATTTCAACTAATTAGGATAAAGCCAAAGACCAAAAAGTAGTACCTAATTTTACAATAATGTAATTAAAAAACATCAAAATTACACACAATCTGGGCCTCCTCTTTGGGCAAATCCAAAACAAAATTCCATTCCTAGGTATTAAAACCCATATAGAATTATTGTTTGTCTCAAATACTAATTAGTAAAGATAGTTATGTCTAACACCTCATTTTTCTAGAGAGGCGTGGGGTGTGGTGGGTATAATTATCTTTTCAGTGATTAATGTAAGGTAGGCCAACAGATTTGGGCCTCCTCTTTGGCCCAATCCAAAACAAAATTCCATTCCTAGGTATTAAAACCTAAACAAAAATATTGCTTGTCTCAAAACCAAGAATAGTTATCTCTAATACCTAATTTTTCTAATTAAATTTGACAGCTTTCCATGGACTCAAACAAGTTCCTAAAACTTGGTTTGACAGCTCAACTTTTGACATTTGGTTTCGTAGAATCTACGGCTGGTTTCATAATCTCTCACCGTTTTATTATGTGATGTGCATATTTCCACAACTCCTAAATCATGATATTTCCAGAGCTGGCTCAAATCCTATGTGTCATTCCTTGAAAGAGAACATAGAGAGATACGCATGTACAGTTAAAGAAAGAAAAAGAATAGTAAAATAACAGCAGCTCGCCTTCCTGGTGAAACAAATTATTTACACGCTTCCACTCTCATTGCTTAGTGAGTTTCCTAAGCATATTGTATAGAACACTATGAAGTAATGAGAATTCTGATCCACATATGTTTACTTGTGTAACCTCACAAATTTATTAAATTTTATATATTTGATTTTGGTATAGATTTTAGATATGGACAAAAATAACCACAAAAAGTAACCTTTTCATAAAATCGCATTATATCATTTCAATAAAATTAAGGTAAGACTATTTCAACATTGTCTATGATCATCCTTATTTTAGGTATTTGAGTGGCTTAGATTTAACAAAATGTGGGTAAATTCAGGGGATCTAAATGAGAAGGCTCGGAATCCTAGACGAAATATTGTCGTTTGAATATTTAGGATTAATAGTGAAAATAATTACATGGAAGAAGGGATGATATACTAATTAAATTATGGATTTTTGCAAAGAATAATTAAAGGATCTTCACAACAAAGCACCAGTTGTTTGAACCTGACCTTCTTCTTGGTGATAGTTGACGTCTATCTGTGCATTCTTTTTTATTACATAGAATCTGAATATTCAAAACTACACATAAGCCAGATATGTATAGAATCTGAATATTTGGAATGTTCGAAATTTTTTTTTTCATCCTACATGGAAAGAAATTAATTTGCGTGTAACGTACTTCAGGAGAGTCAAATCCAGATATGTTAACATGGGCCCCGAGTCTCTGCATTTACCCGCATTTCATAAAATCTGGACCATTCAACTGATCCAATGCTTGTGAATATGCCACATCAGCTACAATAAGTTTGTTTCCTTTTTTGCTGAACTGACGATGTTAAGTCCCTTTGACAGGAAAAAAAAAAAAAAAAAAAAATCTCTTCATCTCCATCTCCAATCTTGCCTATCGCTCTCTTCATTCTTCCTCTGAAATGCGGGTAAATGCACTATGGCTAAATGCAGAGATTCAGGATCATGAAATGTGGGTAAATGCATTTTGTTAACATATATGGGATTTGCATTAGCTTATCTCCACTTGGAAAGTTTGCCAACGAATAAACTCAATTCCAAAGATGAATTCACTATTAAAGGAATAAAATCAGGATGTTTAATGGAGAAGAGAGAGGAAATAAAATCAGGATTTTTAATGGAGATGCGATTTTTGTGTCCTTCATCTCACTCTAAATACTCTTGACCTGCACTGTTTTCTAGCATTGAACAATGGCTAAGCATGGAGCTCTCCTGTTTTCTTATGCTTTCTCCATTCTCGTTTTCGCTACGAGCTTATCGTGCAAAGCCATTGATTCGGAAGATAGAAAGACATATATTGTGTACCTGGGGTCACTTCCTCATGATGAGGTGTTCTCCCCATTGTCTAACCAAATTGGTATACTAGAAAGAGTCGTACAAAAAACTTCTGCAGCAAATTTCTTGCTCACAAGCTACAAAAGGAGCTTCAATGGATTTGCTGCCAAGCTCACTGAGCAAGAAAGAGAAAGGCTTGCTGGCATGAAGGAAGTTGTCTCTGTCTTTCCAAGCAGAACATTCCAACTTCAAACAACAAGATCTTGGGACTTTCTTGGTCTCAATCAGACAGCCAAACGAAACGCTACTGTCGAGAGTAATACTATTATTGGTGTGATTGACAGTGGAATCTCGCCTGACTCAGAGAGCTTTAATGATGAAGGTTTTGGTCCAGCTCCCAAGAAGTGGAAAGGTGTTTGTAAAGGTGGCCAAAATTTCACTTGCAACAACAAGATCATTGGAGCTCGGTATTACACTGATGATGGCGCAAGTGATGCTATTGGTCATGGAACTCACACTGCCTCAACCGCTGCAGGAAACCCTGTAAAGGATGTGAGCTTTTATGGACTAGCACAAGGTACAGCAAGAGGTGGAGTCCCCTCAGCGAGAATTGCTGCATATAAAGTCTGCAGTGTTTCAGGTTGCCCTACAGAGGCGATATTGCAAGGTTTTGATGATGCTATTGCCGATGGAGTTGACATCATTACAATTTCAATTGGAGCCGAAAGTTCAGCTCCTTTCCAGCAGGATCCTATAGCAATCGGTGCTTTTCATGCAATGGAGAAAGGGATACTAACCTTACAATCTGCAGGCAACAGTGGTCCTGAAGCAGGCAGCGTATCAAGTGTGGCACCATGGACGCTCACGGTTGCAGCGAGTAGCACAGATCGTCGAATCATTGACAAGATTGTTCTTGGAAATGGAAAGACAATTGTTGGGAGTTCAGTAAACTCTTTCAAGTTAAATGGAACAAGTTTTCCGTTGGTATATGGAAAAGATGCTTCAAGTCAATGCGTTGACTCCGATGCAAGGCAATGTGTAGCCGGTTGCCTAGACGTCGATTTAGTTAAGGGAAAGATTGTGCTATGTGATCAGGCTGGTGGCAATACTGAGGCTCGTCAAGCTGGTGCACTAGGTTCAATTTTGAACACTTCCAAACCTGATGTTGCTTTTGTTGTCCCACTACCTGCATCTGGTTTAGGCAGCCAAGACTATGATGTGGTCAAGTCCTACCTCAAATCCACCAAACGTCCTCGAGCCAACATACTAAAAAGTGAAGCCATAAAAGATGATGGTGCACCTGTTGTTGCTTCCTTCTCTTCACGCGGACCTAATCAAATTGTACCTGAAATTATTAAGCCCGATATAAGTGCCCCAGGGATAGATATTTTGGCTGCGTATTCGACTCTTGCTCCTATCACAGGTAGCACTCAAGACAAAAGGCGTGTAAAATACAGTATACTATCTGGAACCTCCATGTCTTGCCCGCATGTTGCTGGTGTAGCTGCATATATTAAGACATTCCATCCTGACTGGTCTCCAGCAGCCATCAAATCATCCATCATGACTACTGCTTGGCCCGTGAATGATACCAAAACTTCCCCTGCTGAATTTGCTTATGGATCTGGACATATCAATCCTCTAAAGGCTATTAACCCCGGCCTTGTGTTTGAAGCTTCTAAAGAGGATTACATTAAGTTTCTCTGCTCGGTCTTGGATGAGGGGAGCGTTAGACTTATATCCGGAGATAGCAGCTCTTGCCCTGCAGGGTCCGCCAAAGTATCGCCAAAGGATCTCAATTACCCTTCACTGGCAGCCAATGTTAATTCAAGCACTTCATTTACGATCAATTTTCATAGAACAGTTAAAAATGTTGGCCTTCCAAACTCCACTTACAAGGCAAATATCCTCTCAAGTTCAAAAGTTGCCATCAAAGTTGTGCCTCATGTTCTTTCCTTCAAGTCCTTGAATGAGGAGAAGACCTTCGATGTGACCGTGGTTGGAAGAGGCATACCGGAAGGATCACATGTATCTGCGTCGCTGGTCTGGACGGATGGTACTCATAGCGTTAGAACTCCAATTCTTGTAGCAGCGTAGAAGCTTAATAACAAGTTCACATAGGGCTCCATTGTTGGAAATAAAACAAAGCTTTTGATTGTTTCTCACACATTTGTTAAACTAGTTTATTTGTTGAAATAAATATAGCCTTATTTGGCACTGTTTCTGGAAAATTCGATTGTGATTATTCAAGTGAATAAAGTTTTCTTTTTCTTTGAATCCCAGTGGCTCATCTGGTAACCTTTTACAATTGAAGGGAGAGTGTATACGTGGGAGAACAGACATTTTCAAAAAGGAAAAAGAAAGAATGAAAAGTTACAGACTTCTGTTTCTAAAGAGAAGTAGATGAGCATAATTCTCTGGTATTGCTTATCTAATTACTTTCATCAATGTACCTTCTGAGTCCTAATTTGTTATACGGTGAGCCTAATTGTGAGGCTAAGCTTTCTTTTATGTGACTTGAAGTTGATTGTTCGAAACGAAAAGAACGTCTCAGCAAACCAGAGTAAGCTGTGCCATCTAACCCCTCTCTTCTACCTGATACAATTCTTTTTTACTGTGACAGCCTCCATGCTTGATATAATTCATTAGTTAGTAAATCATAACCTATGGATTTCTAATAGACGACTTAGATTAGAAACCAAGGATTGCCTTACATAAGGATAGGATCCAAATTCCAATTCCATTACAATAGTTACTTATAGACCTTTTTAGGGAACAAAACAACTGTTGAATATTGTAAATGAGAACCTTGACGGTACAAAGGAAAAAACTTTATTAATCAATCAATTGCAAGCCTGCATGGGGGACGTAACACCTAATCCCGCATAACAAAACCATTGTGAAAAAGGACATCGTGAATAAAATCAGGGGTACCTCATGTCAACATTTCAATCTTCTTTCCCTAACTATGCTTTCCTTTCAAACTATTGGGACACAAAAAAGGGTGTTGTTGGAACCACTTGTATTCTTCTCATGGTTCGAGTCTTCACTATTTTGGATACAATATTGATTTAAAGTTGCTGAAAGTTCTTCATTTCAAGTACGTTGATACAATATTGGTTAGTTTATCTAATCATGGTCAGCATGTGCACTGGTTTTCTTTTCTTCTGTTTTGCATTATGTTCTTCCCTTGTCTGGGTTTTAAGCCAGTCCCAAATTCTCGGTTTTAGATTTTAGGTTTAAAATCTTGAGTTTTGGGCGCCCCAAATTCAATTGTTAACCAAAAATATAAGCAAATTCAATCACCAAAACCGATTATGCACATGTAAAGAGCATACTTGCAGATGAGCAGGTCAGCATGCCGATCGGTTCTTGGGGGGGTAACTTCTACCGGTTGACTGAGAGTAAAAATGAAGACAAAGTATTACGCTGCATCCATCCACCTATGGTTCAACCTGAAGTAGTCGGCTTGTATTCAGAACACTTACTTTTTAAGAGAGAATTACCAAATGCCAAAGCAATGACTGAATCCCCAACCTCGATTTACTAACTTTAAGTCAAGTAAATGTCGATTGATAAATTTCCAATTTCCCCAAACTGAACAACGTTTTGAAATTTTATAGAAAAGAAAAGAAAAGAAAAGAAAAATAAAATCCAAGTTAAAAATTAATGTTTTGAAATTTTCCTAAACTTCTTATCTACACAAAAAGGAAAAAAAAAAAAAAACTACAGTAATATACAGCCAAGGCTCGCTTAACACAGCTATCAATACAATGACTTCTACAATATAACATACATCTATCATGGTGAGTTGCAACCTCAGAATCATAATGGCCACCGAGTTTCATTTCCTTAACTTTCTATTCCAGCTATTGATTAAGAGGAACACATTCAAGCTCAATCTCCAGTACACCCCTCTCAACATTCTGCAGCCTGAGAGTGATTTGCTGTCTTACTTTCCCATCTACTAGGTTGATGACACCGTCTTTTACCAGTGTATTTTCTTTGCTGGCTACCCACTTTCCAAGCTGCACCGGCTCATTGATTGTGGACTTCTCATAGGCTATGGCAGCACTCACCAGAGGTTGAATGTCAATTTCAGCCTCACCCATAAAATCATCAGTTGTGAATGTATCTTTGTCATACACCAGCTGAATGTAACCATCCAAATAATAACTTTAGAAATTTTATTGAAAAGCAAGATGCAAAGCACTTAAACATCATAATCAATAGCAAGGGAATTCTTGTGATACAACACTACTGTCTATATTATTAATGATAAATCAAGTGAAAAACAGAGAAACTATTTTCAGAGTATAACTTACCACTTTTAGAGGAGGAATGTGTTCAGGAATTGACAGCATCAGGCTCTCATTCCATACTGGATTTAAGTTGTTTTTAATAACACGTGTCTTCACTGACTGCAACAAATATTCAAGGAACATTGCATTATGAGTTTATGAAAAAGTGAATTCATCTCATCACAGCTTAAGTAGAAGAGACTTACTTGGTGACCCAATGCCAGGATGACGTAGGGGTCGCTTGTCATCACATCCCGTACAACTAGGTTGGTTCCTCTAACAACATTCACCTTAACTAATCCAACAAATTCAACCATACCTGCCTATAATGTACACTTGAAGCAGTAAGATACTACCCATATAAAAAAAATCAAAATTCTAATTAGTCTTATACTTTCCCCGTTTTTGTTTGTCATCAATTTTTGTTTGTCATCAATTAAAAGATCTGGTTCAAATTTAAAGAAGAATATTTTCCTTTTTGTCAAATCAATTCCTTATTTCCCTTCACAACAATGTGGAAGCATAGAAATTGATCATGACTAGGACCATGAAGTGAAGACTAAAGCCATGCATGGATTTTGCACATGCATATATGCGTATCTAACTCATGCACTACAATTATGCCGTACCTTAATTTTGATGGGGAAATAATCTATGAGTATATGTGCACATGCAGGTGATTGTGAAAGCATATGTGTTTGAGTAATCAAAGCTCCAATTTACAATTATTTTGTAGTAACAAAAAATTTCAACAAATATAATAATATTCTTTATCACAGGAATATCTGAAGCATACCCGTCCTTTTAAAAGTTTCTTTTATATATGTATGGCACGTATCAAAGTTCAACATGAACGCATACACTATATTTAGGACAAGTCAGTGCAAATTTGGAGCTTGAAAATCATCAAACTATAAGGAAAGATAAGGAAAACCTCACATATGCCAAAGTCATATAAACATTTAAAAGTTCTGAATGACTAAGCCTTTTGTAGATGTAATTAAAGAAAAAAGAGAAATGTAACTTGACACGTTTTTTCAGAAACAATGTGGATGTTATGGTAGCACATAAGCACCTCACTCCAAAGAGAGTAAGGGTATCAAAGCAATTTAGAAATAACATGATGAAATAAAACACTGATTAAATATAAAGGCCATTACCATTGGCATTGAGTTGCCCTTCTTCGCAGTCTTATGTTCAGAGTCTTTTCTTCCCCAGCTGTTACGAAATGCCTGCCCAATACGATGTTTCGTTGGTTGTTTTTCATACTGTTTCTTATCTTGGGTAGAATTATTGGTTGAATTGCTAGAAGGTGACTTCTTATGAGAAGGCGGAAAAGGACAGGACGTATGTTCATTGGGGTTTAAAAAGTCTAACAGCTCATATTTTCTCCTGAGAATTCAAGAAGTAGGGTTTAAATTTTTGATTTAGAATGGTACAGATTTGAATACAGCACTATGAAAAGTTTTGTACTTAGCATTACCTAATAAAATAATAGCGCTCCTCTATAGAAGAATCTGGTTTTGGTTTTTTGACATTTTCTGGCAAGCAAGCTTCATACTTCTTATTTACAGCAACGTTTCCTCCCATGCTCGCCAAGATATCAACTTCTTCATCTGTCCATTCATCTAGCTTCACTGATACAACCTAGCATATTTTCAGATCAGATTAGAATATCCCAGAGAGAGAGAGAGAGAGAGAGAGAGAGAGAGAGAGAGAGAGAGAGAGAGAGAGAGAGGTCAAAGTAGGAAATTAACCAATGATATTCCAAAAGAAGCATTTTAAAAAGGCTGAGAACATGCAAGGAATATCTTAAGAAATTCTTTTATCATTAAGGTAGGTTTCCCCATCCCCTAACTGCTTTTGCAGCAAAGTTCATAGCAGGGACGAACCTGCTTCGACCAAATTAACCCTAAAGACCCATACCACAAGGGATCACATCAAAGGGACGACGCATGCAGTTGGGATGAGGCTTGTACATTCAGGAACTAAATGAGCAGGGTCACTCTTTTATGTTTACAAAACATTTATTTCTCCAATAGTCAAATTTTCACGCAATACAATGTTTAGATAAAGCCAAAACAAGGTTGCAAATCTGTTATTATTGAGAAGCATAGATCAGAGCCATACCTTTGATACATGCACTCCCAGGCTTCTATGTACACCAGAACATTTTATACAAATAAATACTCCAAAGCTTAAAGATCTGATATAAACCAATAGCTACAGTCAAATTAGAATGCAAGAAACAAAGATAATCATGACTTACATACATCTAGGAAGAAGTAGTTGATGCAGACATTTTAAACATGAGGTTATTTCATTTAGAAAATTTCAGAACTATTGTTGCATACAAAAATAAACATGCATGCATACATTAATGTTGTAAAAAAAATTGCAGCACTAGAAAGATATCATAGTCATTGAGCTCAGTAAAAAGACAATAACTAACAGAGGAGAAAGATGAATTAAAAGATAATCACTAGTTATCACTTTGGAAACTTTCAGGAACTTTCAAAAGCAGACATGCATTTGCTCATATGTTGATTATTTATTGAGCATGTGATATGAGAACATTGCGAAGATACTAATAATTTCTAGGCTCAAAAGACTCCAACTGCTTCAAAGAAAGTAGAAAACTAGAATTTGGTTGAAGAGGAGCTTTGGAATATGGTAACTAGTTAAATTCATGTTTGAGTTCATGCAAACAAAGCTGCACTTAAGTAGAGTTTTTTTTTATGAGAACATATTCTGATATTTACATAACTCAAAATCCAACTCAATATGAAGAAAAAAGATAAAATTAGCAACATAACTGATGGTGAACAGGAAAAGACATGACCAGGTGAGATACTTAAACAACTTTTATTTGTTCAAAATAACTTCATATTAAGTTTGCTTCAGTAGTTATTGAAAAAAGCAGGATCGATGATAAGATTTTCTCTCCATGCAAATATGATACTTACACCCATTTTGGATCTAGAGATCCACAATCTGCACAGGACCTATTGGCAGATTGATGCAACAAAATCTCTAGCCTTTCTTGTGGACCTGTTCAATGAGCTATAAGAGTTACAAAAGATACAATATGCCCTTATTGAGAATGTCACAGGGAGATCCACAACAAACAAATACATAACAAACATAAAAAAAATAAAAATAAAAACATTTGTATATTAGATAGACTAAAGAGCTTGGCTGTGCAGAACTCAATTTTCAGGATGTATTAATTCAACTGGTAAATGATTTTGAGGTATTTATAACACTCAAGTTTTTCAGAGGCTGAATGCATCTCTCATATTCCCACTTAAACTATCGACGCAGTAAACCTTCTATATGAGCCTCATACATTCTTTGCACATACCATTTTTTTCTTCTTTTTTCCGTTCACATGGTCTTTCGTTTGGTCTCCACGAAGGTAAAGTTGAGACATGAATATCATCCCTGAGCTATCTATATATCATTTCGTACTTTTAATTAACTGCATCAACCAGCCTGATTTGAAATGTTCCTTGGAACAACTCATACTGTATGTTTATAAATAATTGCTTGTATCTGAATCCTATCTATTTCAAATGGTGTACTGCACCCTTAAGAAACCTAACTTGAGTAAATTGTACATTTCGCTAACTATGCTAACATATCCAGAAAACAGAAAAGCTTGGCAAGTCATAACACAACAGATTAAAACAAGTAATTGATATAAAGGCTATAGCGTACCAGATTGTGTTCGTTGGTCGCTTGGGCATCTCCAATTCGGTGCGTCTGAACATAAGAGATCATATAGGCAAGAACTTGATCCTACAAATGCAACACGTTCAATTAACTAACGAACTGCTAATATAAATTCAACTGTACAACACACTGCAGTCACTTCATCAAGTTTCGTACTGTAGGAAAATATGTTTAATATCAAGAAAGTACATGGTTGGCAAGCATGGACAAGCATCATGATGCTGAGAAATGAAATCGTATTTGCACTTGAAAGTTCCAATATAAAATGTTGACCAAAAGCATTTTTTCATTCCAAGAATCATACTTTCACATGGAAAATTTATCACTTTACATTATTACTCATCATGTAATGTCAGAGGTCTAAATGAAGTTGCAGGATACATCTTCTCATATATTGAAAATCATTCCAAAATACATTTATACCTGAAACTTTGTTGGGACCAGAATTATCTCGCTGGGTAGACATCTCCATCCTCCAATGATTCAGACCCAAATCATGAAAGGGGGCTACAATCTGAGAACAACCATTTTATCAGCAATTTCTCTGCATCCAATGGATTCAATTAACAAAATTTTATAATAAAAAATTCAACTGTAAACAACATTTATATCGGGAAAACCCATGACAGATAAAACAAAGACTTCAAATGGGTTCTTACAAAATGAAATATACGACACAAAACAAAACTTGATTTCTTTATCCGAACAAGAAGGGGTTCTTCTCTGCATCAAACAAAAAGGAGCCAAGTCAAACAATTTGGGAGATTTAAATTTATAAACTATTAGCCAAATAAGCTAACCAGACGGGTCCTTACAGATTGAGACACAAACGTTGACAAAAATATGCATACAGATTGAACCACAAAAACTGGATATTGGGTTGGAAAACGAAGGGGAAAAGGGGGAAAAAAAATGGTGGGGACCAAGAATGAATATAATATTATTTTATCTTTATGGAATTTTGGGAAAAAACAAAACACAGATCCGGGGAGAGAATGATGAGAGCAATCTGCATATGGCTTTTGTAAAAATTTTCTTAATTCTTTTTTCTCTTTTTAATTTTGTATTTAATAACATTTTAAAGATGCAGTTGTTTTGTTTTTTTTCCCCCCTTGCTTTTTTGTTAATAGAACGGACCCTCTAGATCTAAACTGCCATAAAAGAAAAAGAGCCTCCAAACAGAGTGGCATGGAAAACAAATAAAACAGAGTTTGGCATTATTTACCAAAAAGAAAAAAGGAAAAGAAAAAAAAACAGAGACTGGCTTTTTATATATAATAATAATAGAAAAAAGTGAAGGTGATAAAATCAGCTCTTTTTTTTTTTTTTTTCCTTCTTTTTTTTTTTTTGGCTAAGGTTCTAGAACATTGTGAAGTTTCTTTTTGAGGAGATTATGAAGAGTGATTAAGCAACAGGTTTACAGACTGATATTGTTTTACTCCACAAAACTAAACCTAAAATCCATAGGACACCCAAGACCTAAACATCAAAAATTAACTGAGCAAACAACATTAGGAGGACAATTGTAAGACTAGAAAGTAGGTTGATCAAGATAATATTCATTTTAGTCACATCTGTTGCAAAATTAGCCTCATAATAAATATTTAACGAACTTCCTCAATATGACCTACAAAATGGTAAATATCTCAAGTAATAGATCAAAGACGCTATATATCTCAAGTATTACAAATATATATCACCATCGTCATTTATTTAAATTAAAATTAAAACATCCTCCAATTAAGTAGAGACAAAACCACTACATCAAAAGTTGGTTGGTCGCCATGCGATCTTAAATATATATGTATTATAGCACATTGTCTGTTGCTTTTTTAACTTAGGTTTCCATTAAACCCATACAATCCGCACATGTCCTATCAATTTAAAGAGGAGTCACATTGATTAACAAGTTAATCAAACAAAATACATTTTCTTATTCAGTAAAAAAGCAATGCATAAACAAGTGACAAAAAGTTAAGGGCATGTCCAATAATATTTTCGGAGAATGTTTTCTTAGAATATTTTCAGAGAATGAAAATAAGAAAATGAATTTGCATTTTCAGGAGATGAAAATGCGTCTGGTAGACTAATTAGAAAACATTTTCAGAAAACAAAACAATGAAAACGTGTCTGGTAGTACAATTTGAAATAATAGTATGTGAATTATTTTAATGAAAACGTTTTCCATGAGAATAAAAACAACTTTTTTCTGTTTTCTACAAGTACACATGAGCTTGTTTTCATTTTATGAAAACATTCTCAGTGTTTTCTATTTTTGGGCCACAGAATGTATTTTTGCCTTATTTTTGTTCTCTGAAAATAAAAACAACCCCTTAAAACGTTACCAAACGGGGCCTAAACGTTTTTGCTAAGACAAATCCAATATAGAAAGACCCAACAAAACTAAAGTTTTTAACTTGAGATATTCAGGGGGGGCGTTTGGTATCATATTTAAATAGGGAACTCAAAAACTTTAATTTTTCTTAAAAACAAGGAGTTTTTAAATCAATTTTTAAGATTAAAAAACTTGTTTGGTATGCAATTTGAAAACTGTTTTCAAATCTTAAAAATTTGAGAACTTGTGGGTTGTTTAAAAAAAAAAAACTGAAAAAACAGATATTTTTTGTTTTTAATAATTGAGGTGTTTTTTTGAAATTCTTCTTGAGTTTGAGTTTTTAAAAATAGGGCTACCAAACATGTTTTCTTTGTTTTGGACTCAAATGCTATTTTTGATTGAATACCAAACATGCCTCAACTTTCACAATTTTCTAAGAGCACTTCTACCAATTTGCCATGGCAAAGGGTAATGGTAAGGCAAGAGTTGTTACTATTCATGTGAATTGTGGCAGCCCTTGCAAAAAGCAAGGTGTGTTTCCACCCATTGTCATCGCAAAGGGCAAAGACTATTCACTTTTAGTTTTTTTTTTTAATTTTATAAACCTAAACAATTAATTTGGAGAAGATTTTCGATTCCCACGTGTCAATATTTATTATAAAATTCGTATCTCATAATTCGAATGAATTTTTCGGATAAGATTCTCAGTTGCCACATGTCGATATTTATAATAAAAAATAAAAAAAGACAAATCTCAAATTTCAGATAAGATTTTAGGATAAGATTCTCGGAGTGCCACGTGTCGATATTTATTATAAAATACAATTTTCATATTTCAGATAAGATTTTCACCCTTTAAAATCTCGACACGCGTCATCTCTATCGTCTAAATCTCTCTATAAAACCAGAGGCTCAACTCATACATCTCACGCCATATCTTCTCTATCCTTTCATTTCTCAGATTTTAGATTTCATACTCCACTCTCAATGTCAGACATAAGGAGATGCTTAGAGAGGCAAGAGCGAGAAATTAAAGAAAGAATGCATAGACGAGATGAAGAAAAAAGGGAGGAGCAAGAAAATGATGAACAAGCTGTCGTGGCAGTGGGTATGCTCGATCTATCAAGGCAAGGCCGCCACTGTGGTTCACAAGTCGGCCGTGGCTTGAATGTAGACAGACACAGGCATTCTCGGGGTAAGAATCTTTTGAAAGATTACTTTATCCCAAATTCTGTGTACTCTACTGTTGATTTTCGAGGGCGATATAAAATGCAACCTCATTTGTTCAACAAAGTTATGCATGATATTTGCAATTACAATGCATACTTCATTCAGAAGTGTGATGCTGCTGGGGTTTTGGGGCTTATTCAAAAAATTTCACCTATTAGCCAAGGTCATTTCAGTACGAGCCGAACCCGATCTTTCACAAAATTCAGCATGAATTCTTCTCCACATATGAGAGAATTTCATCTTATTGCCCATGATCAGACAATGACGAACTTGGACCCAACACTCACAGAACAAAACATCTTCCATGATTGTCCACGCGCCTTTCAGCTTCGATGGAAGATGCCATAAGATGGTGAATAAAAATGAAAATTGTAAGTAAAAGAAAATTTTGTGTAGAAATTGAATAATATTAGAAGGAGAAGCAAAAATGTATGGGGATTTGGTGTTGGAAGTGAAGAATAATGGTAGGTAAAATTCCAGAATTTTTTGGTAATTTTTATAAAAAAATTTCCAATTTTCTTCTGATTTTTTAAGCACACAAAAAAAAAAAAAAAAAAAAAAGGCAGCCAATGGATTGGAGTACAAAAATGATTGGAGAACCTAGAACACACCACCTTGTAGCTGTTGGTGGAAATCAGGGCTGACGCCAGCCTGGCATTAGCGCGGAAGTTTAAATTTTTTACCGTTGGCGCGTGAACTTTCGCACTGACGTCAACCAGGATGCCAGTAGCCCTCAAGCTAGAGCACGGGCTCGTTTTGCCTTTGGGTTGGCCCGATTTCGTGGGACCCATCTGCTGCCCAGGCAGCTTAAGCCTACTGGAAGCCAAAATTGGGGCTTGGGCCCCGTTCTGCCCTGGCACAGGCTGCACGGTGGAAGTGTTGTAAACGAATGAGTTTGGAGGATGAGCTTCCACCCCACTATCAACATGCCAAGTAACATAATTAATAGAAAATGTATTATATAAGTAATGTTGGAAATTTAATATTAACTAATATTAATTTTCCTACTTGAATGGAAATTAATAAAATTCATTGGGTAAAAGTATTTGGGTTAAAGACATCTTCACATGAGGGGTGACAACTCTTCAAACCAAGAGATGCATTGTTTGGGATGACAACTCTTCAGACCAAGGGATGCATTGTTTGCCTTTCAGATTGGGATACCTTTTTGGAAAAAGTATTTCATCATCTATAAATAGAGCAATCCTCATGCAATTTAATTCATTCAATTTAATTCTCTACATACAGACTTTCATATATAGAGAGCATTAGAGTTTTCATAAAGAGAGGTTCTTTCATAATTTAGTTAAAAGTTCCTTGTGAATTGCAGTGCTTCTTTCATAAGGAGGGGAGTCATTGTATCCTGGGAGGCGAACGCTAGTGAACCATAAGTACCAATGTGGGGCGTAATTCGTCTTAAGGTTAGAGTGTTCAACACTTGCCTCGCTCAATTATTCAAGTTCTTCTAATCCATATTATGTGATTTTTTATTGTGTATGTTTGTAAGCATGCATTAATTTTTTAAGCATGAATTAAATGATAATTTCTAACTTTTTGTGTAAAATATAGAAATTATACCCTCTTTTTTTCCCAACAAGTAAGGCTCCAGTTTTCGAGGACTAGCTCAATGAAAAAGGCCTTAATTTACATATTATTGGTTTTAGGTTCAAACCTCCATGAGACATTGACAATGTGTGTGAGAATGCCCTCTTTCCGCTCCTTAACTTTGGCTATAAACAAAAACCAAAAAAAAAAACAAAACAAAAAAAGCAAGGCTCCGAATAAACTCATCTTCCTCTTCCTTATCAAAATGGAGGAGGAGAACAGAAAATAACCTTATTGAGTATTTCCACAATAAGTGAGGGAACAGCTCCATATTTCAAGCTTAGACTGTGTCCCATGCAACATAATATCTATAATAATGTGATAATAACATTGCTTATCGCCTCCTATTTCTATTTATAAAGAGAAATGAAAGTTCTAACAAATGTACAAAATTCTAAAGCGAATGCTTGAGAAAAAGTTGGGGCCAATAAAGGATTAATCTGAGCCATATTATAACGTGCAAACTACTAAAGAACATATCTTTAATCAATTAATCTCTTTTTGCTGGGCTAATAAAAACTATAACTAAAATGTGAAGAAACATTTAAATAAATAAAATAAATATTTCACATAGAATATTTAGTGAAAATGACAACATCTGCAATCTTAAAATTTTTACATTATTTTACAAGTTAGAACTACTCAAGAGTTCACTAAAAGAGTAGCTCATTATTGACACAAGGCACTTCTTCTTCGTGCCTTCTCATTAACACCACCTCCCTTTTTCTTGACTCAACCAAAAAAAAAAAAAAACAACCCACCTCCCTTCTTCTTCTTGCTTTTTCAGTAACCCTGAAATCACAAACTAGCCATCCAATTTCAGCAAACCATTCCATCTAAATCACAAACTAGCAATTAATCCTTAGAGTTAAGATTTATATTGATAAATCATTGTTTTAATAATCTACACAACAAATTGCAGAGTAGTAACATTAGAGTGATTCCAACGGCGGGCCGAGCCCGAGGGGAGGGGGGAAAAAATTCGTTCCACCGCCAAGCCCAAGCCCGGAGGGCTTGTGGGACCCACCAACTCAGGCCAGCCCGAAGGCGAGATGAGCCCGAGCTGCAGCCCGTGGTCGCTGACGTCAGCGAGCACGTTCAAATTTTTTTTTTTACCGTTGGCGCGTGCATTGCTCTGACGTCAGCTCCAAAGGGAAGTTGCCACATATCGCGCCCCCAGCCCTCCGATCAACATATCCGAATCCAATCCTACGGCTGAGCCTTTTTTGGGCAATAAAAATATGAAAAAAATCGGAAATTTTTTTTAAAAATTCTAAAAAATTCAGATTTTTTTTTTCTATAAATACCTATAAATATCCTTCACTTTCAACACCAATCCTCATACATTTCATTATACTTCTACTATTATTCACTATTTACTCAACATTTTCCTCTTTTTCATCTTGTATTTTGATTTCATATTTTTATGACTTCTTCTATCGAAACCGGAGGGGCTTGGAGCACCATGGAAGATGTTTCCTTGTGTGAGGCTTGGCTCCAAATTTGTCATTGTCCCATGTCCGGCAATGAGATGAAATTTTTTCATATGTGGAAAAAAATTCATGCTGAATTTTGTGAAAAAATTCCGGGGTCTACTCGTACGGAGATGGCATTATCCAGTAGGTGGAAAATTCTCAATAAAGAGTTGGAAAAATGGAGAGCTGCCCTAGCAAAAGCGATGGACAACTATAGAAGCGGGGAAAATCGTACTAACGAGATAAGTATTTTATAATTTTTGTTTTATTAAGTTTAATCTCCTAATATATATATATTTTGTTAATATTGCTTGCATTTTCAATATTTTGTTAATATTTCTTGCATTTTAAATATTTTGTTCATATTTCTTGCATTTTAAATATTTTGTTCATATTTCTTGCATTATCAATATTTTGTTCATATTTCTTGCATTTTAAATATTTTGTTAATATTTCTTGCAATTTAAATATTTTGTTCATATTTCTTGCATTTTCAATATTTTGTTCATATTTCTTGCATTTTCAATATGTTGTTAATATTTCTTGCATTTCCAATTGTTTCTTAATTTTCTTGCACTTCTAATTTATTTGTAAGGTTAATTGCATTTCCATTATTATTTTTTTTGTTACTTGCATATCCAATATATTTTAAATATTTATTGCATTTCCATTTTTTTTGTTAAATAGATGATTCAAGCACAAATGTGGTTCGGTGCAACCGGGGGTGACAAAAAAAGTTTCAACCATCATGAATGTTGGGAGGTGGTGAAATATTGCAAACGCTTCATAATTATTCTGACGGGTCCCGCCGTTGTGTTAAACGAGACGCCACTCCGTGATTCAATGACATCGGATTCACCTCTCGATTCTCCTATGAGTCAAGACTCACCCATCGAAAAGGAGCCAAGGCCCATTGGCCGAAAGGCCGCGAAGGCAAAGAAAGCGGGTAATTCAAGCAATCATAATTCACAATTTTTGGAGGAAATTGCAAGGCAAAACGGCATAAGAATAGAAATGGAGCAAAAACGCCAAGATAACGAGTTGGCCTTTCAAGCTGAGTATGCACGAGAAAGGGAGTATTTGCGCAAAAAAGATATGGACAAGACGGATCGGGAAACCATGACGATGGATACAAGTCATATGTCCCCTGAAACAAAACAATTTTGGAAGCTAGAACTAAGGGATGTTATGAGAAGAAGACTTTTCCGGGATGATGGGCCTAGCAACACGGATTGGTTAAATGATGGAAACCATTAAATTAGTTAGCATACCTTTTATGTATTTGTATTTTTCATGTTTTCTATTAAAGTTGTTGTAATTCATGTATTTTATTTTAGTAGTAGTAATTCGTAATGACTTGTATTACATTTCGTTATTTAATAAACAAAGCATTCAATAAATTACCTTTTTATTCAACATATTCCATACTTCAAACAAAACATAATAAAAATAAAAATAAAAGTACAAACAAGGCACAATAATAATAACCAACCACAACCAAACCATAATAAATAAAAATACAACACAACCTAACCATAACTAAATAAAACATAACCAAAGCATCTATGCTCCATCATTCATCTTCATTGCCTTTCACCGCCCATAGATGCTCCATCAAGTGAACTTGACGCATTTCATGAATATACGAAGATTGCATCTCTGTATATCGATCTATCATTTGGGTCATCAAATGACCATCCCTCACCAACGGTTCCGGCTCAAACGGTTCTCCACTTGGCCCCATGGGCCTTTCATAAATCCGTGTCAAGGCCGTGTTCATTGGATTCGGTTCGTAGACCTCTAAAGCATCATAATCGTACTCATCCTCCACAATCATATTATGGAGGATGATGCAAGTCATCATAATGCTTCTGAGGATCTCCTCATCAAACATATGGGCCGCACCTCGAATAATCAACCACCGAGCTTGAAGGATGCCAAAACACCTTTCGACATCTTTTCTGTATCCCTCTTGATAGGTAGCAAATAATTTTTGCTTCTGGGATCGGGGATTCGGAATGGATTTGACAAAAGTGGTCCACCTCGGGTAGATGCCGTCAGCTAGATAATCCCCCGTCTGGTATACTGTATTGTTGACTTGATAGGTGATATTGGGGCCCTGGCCTCTCAATACATCGTTGAAGGCCGGGGATTGACCCAGCACGTTGAGGTCATTTTGGGATCCTGCAACTCCAAAGAAGGCATGCCAAACCCATGTGTCAAAGCCAGCATCGGCTTCAAGGATGATACTTTTTTGGCCTTTTCTATTTCCGTAATCACCTTGCCAGGCAGTTGGGCAATTCTTCCATTGCCAGTGCATGCAGTCGATGCTACCAATCATTCTTGGAAATCCTCGAGCTTCGGCTTTTTGTAGAAGCCGTTGGAGGTCCCTGGGAGTAGGTCTACGCAGGTAGTCCCTAGTGTACAGAGTTTCAACAGCTTGACAAAATCTTACCAAAGCCTCCAACGTAGTGGACTTCCCCATCCGGGCAATCTCATCCACCTGATCAGCAGATGCTCCATACGCCAACATTCGTATAACAGCTGTAAGCTTTTGCGCCGGAAGAAGCCCCAAAACCCCAGTAGCATCACACTTTTGAACAAAGTATGCATCATAATTGCAAATATCATGCATGACTTTATTGAACAAATGAGGTTGCATTCTAAATCGCCTTCGAAAATCAACATCAGAGTACAAAAAAGTTGGGATAAAATAATCTTCCAAAAGATTCTTACCCCGAGAATGCCTATGTCTTTCCACATTCCGGCGGCGGCCGACTTGTGAACCACGGCGGCGACCTTGGTTCTCTTCATCTTGCAAAGCCACTGCTATGAGAACTTGTTCATCGACTTGTCTCTGCAACTCATTGATTTCATCTGCTCTACGGTTTCTCTCATTTGTTTCTCTCTCTTGCCTCTCCAAGCATCTCCTAAATTCTTCCATTGAGAATGAATGAAGTATGAATTCTAAACTCTGAGAAATGAAAATATAGAAAGATGTGGTGTGAGAGGTATGAGCTGAGCCTCTGGTTTTATAGAAAATTTTGGCAAGATAGACATGCCCCGTGGCTTGATTTTATTGGATGAAAATCTTATCTGAAATTTGAAATTCATCCGAAATTTGAACCCTAATTTGTATGAAATTTGAATTTTGAAATTCATCTGAAATTTGAACCCAAATTTATCTGAAATTTGAATTTTGAAATTCATTCGAAATTTGAACCCAAAAATTTATCTGAAATTTGAATTTTGAAATTCATCCGAAATTTGAATCCAAAAATCTTATCCGGAAATTTTATCCGATTATGAATAGTCTTGACACGTAGGAACTCGGAAATCTTATCTGAAAATATTATCCAAATTAATTATTTTCATTAAAAAAAAATAGGGGGAAAAAACAAAAAAAATGAATAGTAATTGCCCTTAGCCATGAGGGTGGAAACACAAAATACTATTTGCAAGGGCAACCACTATTCACGTAAATAGTAGTTGCTCTAGCTCCCCCCTTGCCATGGCTAAGGGCAAATGGGTGGAGTTGCTCTAAAGTGGGAAAGAATATCTCCTATTCTCAAATATCTAAAGAGATCTCATCAACTTACTTTTAATTTGTTTTGCCATGTTTGGAGTTTCTTTAGTCTAAAGTGACAATATTTTAAAAAACGAGGTATGGAGGGTAGGCCTTTTTGGTCCCTTAAAATGAGGCATAAGCTTTTAAAAAGGAATATATAAAAAGATATATTACTCATCTATTTAACACTACAACATGAAGACGACATAAATATTAAAAAGAAAAAATAGAGATGACATTTTTTATATAAAAAAAATTAGAAAAGAGATGGCCTATTAATAAGTATTAGATATGTTATGAAGTGGGCATGAGAAAATATATACCTATTCAATTAAATAGTGAATTCCAGATTCTTTTGTCCCAGATCAAACAAAAACTTACGGATATTTATAAGTTAATTGCAGGCCTATCTTTTTGGGCTTTGCCACCACCAAAACCCAACGCTTGGAGAACTCAAATGAAACGATGTGTTTCATTAAAAGACATCAAAGAAAGAGAACGGTGTCGTTCTAGCAAAAGAAATTAGGTATAGTCTTCTTCTTCGCAGAACCTTGTGCCTTAGATTCCATAGCCACTAGTTGGCTGTGCTTTTTTTGCGCCTCTAACTCCAAGGAATTTTCAGGCAAAGGGAGGTGCAATCGCAAGGAGGTGCAACCTCGTTGCGCCTCTGTGGGTCCGCCACTGCTAAGGAATAAAACCAACCAAACAAATGGCGACTGACATGAAAACAAAGCACACTATTGTACCAACCTCAATAAAATAATATTTAAAAGCAAAAGAATATAGAATACAAACACATGGACTTTTATAAATTAATATATTAACACATGGACTTATATATATATATATATATATATATATATAGGCAAGATCAGTGGACTTATATATGTAGCTTTATTCTACTTACTTTTTCTTTCAATTGTGATACCATGACTAACTGAGCAATTAGCTAGGCAAGATCAGCCACGTGCCATGCTATGAGAGGTCATCACCTTAGCCAAAGAATATTTACCACAAGTCACAACTCTAAGCAAGGCAAGGAGTCCCATATTGAAAAACTATAAGAAGTGGAGACTTCCCCTCACCTATAAAAGAAGATCACTCTCCACTTAGAAAAGGGTCTTGGGTCTTGACCTTGGACTTTGGATTCTTGGGCTTTGTACCTTAGGCCTTGGGCCTTCTTTCCTTTATCTTTGGGTCTAATCCCTTTGTACAAATGTATACATTGTCTTATGCATGCTTATTTACTTTACTTATGTTGAATTTCACTGGCTGCCGAAGGTAGCCTCTTGCTTTGCCTCCCAAAGGCACATACACATACTGAAGGCCCACGTCTTCACACACCCTCCACCACTCCACATCTATCCAAGTTGAACCCCATTTTTGGCGTCAACATAATATATTTCATTTACCTTCATATTTATTTTCAATCATGTCATTAACTCCCTTAATTATAATTAATTCTTCCTATTAATAACATATCAAACACCTCATTTCTTCTGGTTGGCACTCCCTCTAACACCTCAATTCATAAAATAAATAAAAATTGAACCCAATTTTTTTTTCCTAAATTACATATCCAATTAGGGGTATAAAAGATCTAATCTAATCCAATATCAATCGATTTCGATGATTTAGCGAATTCGATCCGTAATTTTCAAATATTTGA
>NW_023010234.1:25737-29302 GCF_902201215.1 Prunus dulcis | reverse complement strand
GAATTATCGTCCACGCCTTTACTGTCATTTAAAATATGGTGCAGGATTAACGTCCATACAGCAAACAATTTAATTCATGACAATTTATTTTTATCATCAATTAATATACCTGAATAAAGAAATTCCTATTAATAAGTGGTTTAAATGTTCCAGATCTCGAACCTAAAGTTTTGGACAGCAAATTCATGACAATTTATTTTTATCATCAATTAATATACCTGAATAAAGAAATTCATATTAATAAGTGGTTTAAATGTCTCAGATCTCAAGCCTAAAGTTTTGGATGGCAAATTTGGCAAAACTGGAGTTTGCGGCCTTGGACCTTTCCGGGGACAACTTTTTATCATGGGTCCTGGATGCCAAAATTCATCTACGAGCCAATGGCCTCGGACAAACAATTGTAGATGAGAATAATGCTTCGCCTGAAGAGAATGCGAAGGCCATGATCTTTCTTCGCCGCCACATCCATGAAGCGCTGAAGAGCGAATATGTGGTGGTTGATGAACCGTTGGTTATGTGGAAAGCTCTAGGTGAAAGATACGATCACCAGAAGACGATGACTCTTCCAAGAGCTAGATACGAATGGACCCACTTGAGATTTCAAGATTACAAGTCAGTGTCCGAGTATAACTCTGCTATGCACAGAATTACCTCATTAATGAGGCTATGTGGGAAAAATATATCTGAGGAGGATATGCTCGAAAAAACTCTGAGCACTTTTCATGCTTCAAATGTCCTCCTTCAACAGCAATCCAGACATAGCGGTTTCAAGAAGTACTCGGAACTTGTATCTTGCCTCTTGTTAGCTGAGCAGAATAATGAGCTATTATTAAAGAATCACCAATCTCGCCCAACGGGATCAGCACCACTTCCTGAAATAAATGCTGCATCTCAGGAAGTGAATGCCACTTCATCTCGTGGTAATATCCACAAACGTGGGCGATGGGGCAAGCGTGGCCACTGGCAAGGAAATAAAAAAAATCGTGGTGCTCGTTCAGAGGGTTTAGGTCCAAGGAGTGGTCCATCCACGAACGGCAAAAATGCATCCCGTAATAAGGGAAAGGCACAGATGAGCCATGTGCCTAGAAATGTTGAAAGCACTTGCCACAGATGTGGTGCAAAGGGACATTGGGTGCGCACATGTCGTACGCCCAGGCATTTGGCGGATCTCTATCAAGCTTCACTTAAGAATAGGAAAGTGGAGATAAATTACATTGATCATGCTCCGCCAACCATAGATGGCTCATCAGAAATATCACGTCAGCAAAACAAGACGCATCTAGATGTTTCTGATTTTGTTACTAAAAGAGGGAATGAAGGTTATGAGTCCGAATTAGATTAAATTCCTTAATGTACTATATGCATTAGCTGAAGTGTTGTTTCCTTAATGTACTATATGCATTAGCTGAAGTGTTGTTTCCTTAATGTACTATATGTATTAGCTGAAGTGTTGTTTAAATTTCAATCCAATAAAAGTGGTAATGTTGTCTTCTTTATTGATTTCAGCTTATTTTACTTATTTGGTGGAATGGATGTAAATTATGGATGCCCTCAAAACAAAGGCTATGGCAGAGATATTTGTCTCGCAGACAGCGCAACTACTCATACGATCCTTCAAGATCGGAAGTATTTCTCAAAATTAATGCTTACAAAAGCAAAGGTAACAACCATATCAGGTCTTGCAAATCTGATTGAAGGTTCAGGAAGAGCCCAAATTATGTTACCGAATGGAACAATACTGTCCATTCCAGATGCTTTGTATTCATCTAACTCCAGAAGGAACATATTGAGTTTCAAAGATATACGTTTGAATGGCTACCATGTTGAAACAAAGAAAGAGGAAAACATGGAATATCTTTGTATTACCTCCAATGATACCCAAAAGCGTATACTGGAGAAGCTTTGTGAACTCTCATCAGGGTTGTATTACACAACCATACGGACAATTGAGGCACATAGTATCATGGACCAAGAGTCCACTGGCTCAAATGCTTTTAAGCTTTGGCATGACAGGTTGGGTCATCCTGGATCCACCATGATGCACAGGATCATCACCAACTCTAAAGGACATCCCTTATTGACTAAACACATTATGTTATCAAGTGACATCTTTTGCCGAGCTTGTTCACAAGGGAAGTTGGTGATCAGACCATCACAACTAAAGGTTGATGTTGAGTCTCCATCATTTTTGCAGAGAATTCAAGGGGACATTTGTGGACCTATTCATCCCCATGTGGACCATTTCGGTACTTTATGGTCTTGGTGGACGCATCTACCCGATGATCACATGTTTGTCTTTTATCTACTCGGAATATGGCATTTGCTAGGCTTTTGGCTCAGATAATTAAATTACGAGCCCAATTCCCAGATTATCCAATTAAGTCAATCAGACTCGATAATGCTGGTGAATTTACATCTCAAACTTTTGATGACTACTGCATGTCACTAGGCATTGATATTGAACATCCTGTTCCCCATGTGCATACTCAAAATGGCTTGGCAGAAGCTTTAATTAAGCGCCTTCAATTGATAGCACGCACTTTGCTAATGAAAACAAAGTTGCCAATTTCTGCTTGGGGATATGCCATTTTACATGCAGCATCACTTGTGCGATTGAGGCCTGTTGCCAACAATCAATGTTCTCCAATACAACTCGTATTGGGAAATCAACCAAACATTTCACATTTAAAAATTTTTGGGTGTGCGGTATATGTGCCTATTGCACCACCGCAACGTACTAAGATGGGCCCTCAACGCAGATTGGGAATTTATGTTGGTTTTGATTCACCATCTATCATCAAATACTTGGAACCCCTGACGGGTGATATTTTTACCGCACGATTTGCGGATTGTGGTTTTGATGAGACAATTTTCCCACCATTAGGGGGAGAAAAATCTGTGTCTAAAGAACAAGGCAAACTCATTCCTGAAAAACGACATGAATTGTCATGGAATGTATCCACATTTTCTCATCTCGATCCTCATACTGCTCAATGCGAAAACGAAGTGAGAAGGATCGTTCACCTTCAAAGTATTGCAAATCAGATGCCAGATGCATTTAATGATGCAGCAAAGGTGACAAAATCTCATATCCCAGCTGCAAATGCACCAGCACGGATTGATGTCCATGATGGACAAAGCAATGTGCCAGCAAATGGTTCATCTGCTGCACGCCTAAAACGTGGCAGACCACTAGGCTCAAAGGATTCAGTTCCTCGAAAGAGGAAGTTGATGGACAAAATGAATCCAAATGAAATAAATAGAGAGCCCACAATTCATAATTCAAATGCCCCTAAAGAGGGACAGGTACTTCTTGACAAGGAAAACGTCATTGGTGAGACAAGTGCACCTAAAGTGGCAACCGTACCTGAAAGTCAAGAAATCTCCATAAATTATACGTCCACTGATGAATTGTGGAGTAGAAATGAGATGATCATCGATGATATATTTGCATTCTCAGTGGCTGCTGAAATCATAAAAGATGATGATATTGAACCGTGCTCTATTAATGAATGTACACAGAGGCAAGATTGGCCTAAGTGGAAAGATGCAATCCAGGCAGAAT
>NW_023010234.1:20466-25142 GCF_902201215.1 Prunus dulcis | reverse complement strand
TGAGTTTGAGATGAAAGACCTTGGAAAGACAAAATATTGTCTTGGCTTGCAGATTGAGCACAATGCTAATGGAATTTTGGTGCATCAATCAACTTACACTGAGAAAGTATTGAAACGGTTTGGCATGGATAAAGCCCATCCACTTAGCACTCCAATGGTCGTTCGGTCGCTTGACACTAAGAAAGACCCATATCGTCCAAAAGGGGATGATGAAATGGTCCTTGGTCCAGAAGTACCATATCTTAGTGCAATAGGTGCTTTATTGTACCTAGCACAATGTACCAGACCAGACATATCATTTTCAATAAATCTGTTAGCAAGGTACAGTTCTGCTCCAACAAGGCGACATTGGACCGGCATCAAACATGTTCTACGATACCTTCGTGGGACAACAGACATGGGGTTATTCTATTCCAGTGAATCGACCAACGCCCAGAGTATTGTTGGTTATGCTGATGCAGGATATCTCTCTGATCCACATCAAGGACGATCACAGACTGGATATGTATTTACATGTGGAGGAACTGCGATCTCATGGCAGTCAACAAAACAAACATTAGTGGCCACATCTTCCAATCACTCAGAAATACTTGCCCTCCATGAAGCCAGTCGTGAATGCGTTTGGTTAAGGTCGGTGATCCATCACATCCGAAGCACATGTGCCCTCCCCTCAGCAACAGACACTCCAACAATCTTGAATGAGGACAATGCAGCTTGTATTGCTCAGATCACAGGAGGATATATCAAGGGTGACAGGACCAAGCACATATCACCAAAGTTTTTCTATACACATGAGCTCCAGAAGAGTCAAGAAATCAAAGTCAGACAAATCCGCTCAAGCGATAACCTGGCAGATCTCTTCACTAAATCATTGCCGAAATGTACATTCCAAAAGTTAGTGCATGGCATCGGATTACGACAACTCTGCAAGCAATCAAGTTGGAGCATGCAAAATCAGGGGGAGCATTCAAGAGTCCTCTAACACAGGACATATGCACGTTGTACTCTTTTTCCTTCGACTAGGGTTTTTTTTTCCCACCGGGTTTTTCCTAGCAAGGTTTTAACGAGGCAACATGAGTGCATTACCCTTATGTCCCAAATAAAGTTGTACTCTTTTTCCTTCGCTTAGGTTTTTTTCCCACTGGGTTTTTCCAAGCAAGGTTTTAATGAGGCAACCAATCTAGGGACATGTGGTCTTCAAGGGGGAGTGTTATAAAGAAATGAAGCCCACATAGGTATAGGTAAAACTAGATGGCAATTAGTCAAAAGATGGAGATAAAGCTAGGAGGTATTAGTCAAAAGATGGGATAATGATGTTAGGGAGAAATCATTATGTCTCCCTTAAAAGCCATTTACTTTGCCTATAAATAGACATTATATTTGCTTGTAAACACATACGGAAGAATGAAAGAATAGAGGGAAGAAAGAAGAGAATAGAGTGAGAGTCAGAGAGAAGAGAAAGATTGGAGTTTATCTGAGGAGAAATTCTGTCAATGTAAACACCACAAAGAGAAATATAATTCCACTCCCAATATTACAGTGGTACTTCTCATCCTCTTATTATTCTAGTTTTATAACACGTTATCAGCACGAAACCAGAATACCCCTATGGAGACCCATATGGACCACACACACACACTCTCTGTCCCTCTCACACAAAACCAGAATACCCCTATGGAGACCCATTTTGGGTCTTCATGCAATTTCGAAAATATTGGGTCCAAATTTAAAATATGGTATTTTCAGTTTTGCCCCAATAAACCAAAAACAAAAATTGTTTTGTCTTTTAGTGAAACATTAGAAGTTTATGTTTGAATTATGTGTTCCATTGCATATATCCTTTGTTTAATTAGATTAAATAATATTTAAAATAAGGATGATTACGGACTTAAGGCCCGAAAACCAAATTGAGCTATGTGATTGGCCGTTATTCATTAGATGAATTGGTTTGATTTAATGGATGGGTTATAACTAACTTTAATTTAAGGTTGTAAATTAAATAAAAGCTTGCATGCTTCTCGTCTTTTATTCTCCAATGTAAGTTCTATCTCCCTGTAAATGTAATTCCCTCAAGGCCCATTGTTTTTTGAGTACTCTATTCCAAAATTAGTTATGTAACTAGGAAAATGGAGGCCCAAGAAGAAGACAAAGGAGAAAGAAGAATTAGTTAGGGACTTCAACAATTGTCTTGAGTCCAATGCACACCAACCATGACTACTTAGTTTACTAATTTGGAATATGGGAATACAATTTCATTTAATTAGCATAAGGTACCTAATTTTACAAAAATATCATTAAAAAATATCAAAATTACACACAATGCCACTCCTTTTAAAGCAAGCATACTATGCCACATGTCCATATCTAGTCCACCTTTGGCCACCATCGTCGACCACTGCTGGCCACCTCCGCTGGCCGCCAGGGCCAGTCTACCATCTTCTGCAGGAGACCAACTCTGTTGCCCTTCATTCACCTTTAAAAAAATAAGATTTTGTGTCATTGAAGGGACTCAAACCTTGACCCTCAAGGAAGGAAGACTCACTCACAAACCAATACACCAAACTTGATTTTGTAATATTTATTCAGTTATACAATATTTATATAAACAATCAACGGTTTTAAATAAAAAAATAAAAAAAATCATTTCAACACTTATTCACACAAAAACTGCAAATAAAAACAGAAACTGTAACAAAAATACAATGTAGATATCAGTTATGTTTATAAAAAAAAAAAAAAAAACAACTACAAAAACAAAAATTAATTTTATTGAAGCAAAATGGAGGAACCAAGATGAAAGTACTAAAATTGAAACTGCGATGTACAAATGGAAACTGCAATATAAAAGCGAAAACTGCAATGCATAAACGGAAGCTGCAATACAAAAATAGAAACTGCAATGCATAAACAGAAACTGTAATACAAAAATGGAAACTGCAATGCTGAGTTTGGGCAAAAATGCTCAGCTTTAGAGTTAAACAAAACAAAACAAAATATATTTTTTAATTCAAGACATGTTGGTAAAATACTTTGTTTCTGGCAATGCAGTTTCCAAAACTGCAATGCAGTTTCTAATAGTCCAATTTTGAGTTCCCTTGCTCTTGGGTAGTTCTACTCTTCTCTTGCCCACCCAATTCCTCATATGGGTAGCCTCTACTCTTCAAATTGGTGAGGTTGAAGGCCAATGAAAGAACAAAACTCCAATTATAATTAAATGAAAACTGCAATGCAGTTTCCAAAAGTCCAATTTTGAGTTCCCTTGCTCTTGGGTAGTTCTACTCTTCTCTTGCTCACCCAATCCCTCATCTAGGTAGCCTCTACTCTTCAAATTCGTGAGCTTGAAGGGCAAGGAAAGAGCAAAAATCCAATTGTAATTAAATGAAAACTACAATATAGTTTCTAAAAGTCCAATTTTGAGTTTCCTTGCTCTTGGGTAGTTCTACTCTTCTCTTTCCTACCAAATTCCTCATATGGGTAGCTTCTACTCTTCAAGTTGGTGAGGTTGAAGGCTGAGGAAAGAGCAAAAATCCTATTGTAATTAAATGAAAAGTGCGATGCAGTTTCGAAAGCTGCAATGTAGTTTCCAAAAGTCCAATTTTGAGTTCCCTTGCTCTTGGGTAGTTCTACGCTTCTCTTGCCCACCCAATTCCTCATATGGGTAGCCTCTACTCTTCAAGGTGGTGAGGTAGAAGACCAAGGAAAGAGCAAAAATCCAATTGTAATTACCAAAACTGCAATGCAGTATCAAAACTGAAATGCAGAACCTGTATAAGAAGTTGCAGCTAAATTAGATCATTGCCTGACATACATGCATACATATATTTGATCACAAACTCTCACATACCAAAGAACCCTAAGATTAAAGTCATCATTTCACTTTAGAAATATACAGTAACAAAAAGAAAACTAATTTATTAAGCTACATTAGAGGTTATAGAGATGTAAAAACTATATATGAAGACTAATATTTAGCATATTCAAATGTTTGAAAGTAAATCACAACATTGGCTTAAACTAACCACTGAGGGTCCTCATTCTTTTCCCAACCCATGTGGATTATTGTATACTTCAGGAAGAAAAATAAAACAAAAAACAAGAGAAATAGTTCACCAAAAAATGCTCGGAGAGTAGTATTTCATGGAAATCACAATCCCCAACCATCATATGCCTCCAACTCTTCTTAAAATGAACAGGCAAACCTTATGCATATTTTTTAGCAGTAGAGAAACAACATATGTTAAACAATTAAATTTCACAAGAACCAAAGAAGGCCAAATAACTGCAGAATAAGCAAATGGTAATTTCAAAAATTGAATAAAGAAGATTGCGGAGGATATATTAACCCAAGCCACAAAGAAATCATCTAAGCAATTGTAATCTTCAAATAACCAGAACCAAATGGATAAACTTGCCATTTTAGATATTCAAACTAAAATGCTAGTATGCCCAACCAGAAAAGAAACTAATGTCAAAATAGTAATCGTCCAAATACTTGTATCAATACTAGCAGTAGCATGCTATAACAAAATGATCTAAGCATGCACTAAAAATGACAGAAGATACCATATTTATGTTGTTACCAGCTCATTGTTGCAATTGAAAACAGAAGCTTAACAAACACTTACCGACAAGGGATAAGACAATCAAAATGCATGCGCCCAATTCAACAACTCTAC
>NW_023010234.1:0-6691 GCF_902201215.1 Prunus dulcis | reverse complement strand
AAAGATAGATCACATCTATGCTGCTTTTTTTTTTTTAGTACGCTGTATTGCTTGATTATTTTTTATATTTTGGTGATTGCTCTGCATTATTTAGTACAATATTATAATTTGGCCATAACAAATTTGAATGAAATACTTCAACAATCTCTGCATGATTCAAATTCTTCAACAATTTGAATGGTCTGAGACCCAGAAAAAAGGGAGAATGGAATTGAGAAGGTGGAAGGCACATGGTGCTGATCATGCTTAGAAAAATGGATGAGGTTGCCGACTCTGTGTTTGTATATGGAGAGAAGCCCCCAAGTCCAGCAATGGAGCGATCTATCTTGAAAAGTTTTGGCAGAGGAGACATATGGGTGTCTTCATAGTTGCTTGGCTGGAGCAATAGGTTGGGTGTGTCGTGACAGAGAAGGGCATTCATCATGCGCCATAGGCCTTGTTCAGACCAAGAGATAGGGGCTGCCTCCAATCAGAACAGACTTTCTGGTGGACCTCTTGGTTGCCCAAGGTGCTTCACGATCAGTAACAAAATGGTGAGAACAACATGGATCTTTGCTGCGTTTCCCACAGACGGCGCCATATGTAAACCCGTAATTTTGGGATAGCCGTAATATCACAATCATACGAGTAGAACGAAGGGATTGAGTGGTTCACCCATAATCTTGGGCTACATCCACTGGTTGTTGTATTTGTATATATGTGTAGAGATTACATTGGGATAGGCTTGAGAGCCTTTACAAATGGGAGAGGAGAGAGGTCTGGAGGATTGGAGAGAGAGTTGCCGAGAGCACTCTCTTCTCTTTGCTCCTTGTCTTTCTTTTTGGGGTCCCCCCCTTCAGCAAGAGGAGAGAGTCCCTTTTGTAGGAGAACAACAGGTTTCTTTCTTTGGGCCTGCCGACGTGGTAGCCCATTAGAGGCCCACCCAAGTGAGGTAAAACCGGGGAGAGTCTATAGTGAGTGGGAAGTTATAAGGGGTGTTTTTGAGGGGCATGTAAGAGCCGTTGGATTTCATCCAACGGTGAGTTTTTAAAAGAGAGTGCATGTAGAATCGGGTTGAAATTCAAACCCGTTAGAAACCCAACTTCAGTTTTTCCCCCTTTTCCCCTCTTTCCCTCTCAAAAAAACTGAAGAACACAATCCTCTTTTTTTTGAATGTAAAGCAAACCCACAATTAGAAGGATCCAAATCTCCCAAATCGTATAGTCACTGACCGTCAAGAGCTCGTTGGGAGGCCTCATGATCTATGGTAACCCCTGGGTATTACGAAGAATGTCTCTTACCTAGTCAAGCTGTTGCCTGTGTTTTGATTCTATGGCTCAAGTGAAAGCCCTTCTGTTTTTCATTAAGCTGACAAGATTCCAGATGAAAGCAAAGTAGCATATCTCTTTTTGTAGCTAGAAGCCGCAGCAGCAGTTGTTCCTCGATTTTGGTAGAGATGGAGTCTCAAATACCAAAGAGTCTTCTCTAATGTCCACCACATTCTTTCTAGCTGACTGACTTCAGAGGTCCCGATTGATTTTGAGAGGTAAGTTCACTTGCTAGATTGATTTTATTGGGTTTGGTTTATTTTTTGTGAGGGTGGGAAATTCGTCATTTGTGGCATCAATAATTCGTCATTTTTGGAATCAATAATGTGTCATTTCCTTATGAATATTCAATATACTTAGTTCATTGTTGTTGGTCGGTGTGGAAAATCATGAAATGTAGGTAAAAGAACCTAAACTTAGGCTTAATGACATTAGGAGTAAGCATTTGGAGAGGATATTGGGTGAAGTTCTGTAATTGGTGGTTTGAATTACATTTGTGTTCTTAGTTGAACATATTGGTTCTAATGTTATTTTGAACAGATTATTTGACAAGAGATGGCGTAACTTATGAAATTTTGCTGCGTTTTGTGTAATTGGAAGTTAGGCTATGCGTATTTTGTGTCAATTTGGGCAATGTTTTGTGTAAGTGGAATGCATTGATATGTTGTGATGCAATAATGACTGATTAATGAATGAATAATTGCTATGCAGTACTATAGAAGTGGATCAATAATATAGTTAGATAAAATGTCAGGGGGCTCAGACAGTGATGAATGTGCAACAGCTAATGGGAGGGTTTATATTCCTGAAGTAAGAAATGAGGAAACACCAGCAGTTGGGATGATGTTTGACTCGCTTGACCTCGTTTACAATTTCTATAATAGATATGCATTCTTAGCTGGCTTTGGTATTCGACTTCATTCCAGCTTTTGGGGAAAAAATAAGAAAGAGATTTTGAGGAAAGAATTTGTATGTTGCAAACAAGGTGCATACAGGAGGGATGAATCTCGGGAGAGAAAAAGACAACGGGGAATAAGTAGATGCAATTGCAAAGCTAAGATTGTGGTTGTGAAGACAAATGGGAGCAAGAAGTATACCATATCTCTTTTTGCAGAGGGACACAATCATAAGATGACACCCTCAGAAAGAATGCATTTATTGAGATCACACCGTCATATTTCAGATTCTACAAAAGTACTCACAAAAAAGTTGGGTTCAGTTAATATTCCCATTCATCAGAAGGTAAGTATTTTTGAGGTGCAATCCGGAGGAATGGATAAAATTGGTTTTATCAAAAAAGATATCTACAATCTTGAATGTAGTGTGAATGGGAAGCTGAGGAACCACGATGTTGAACTAGTGACCGAGTATTTTATGGCTGAACAGAAAAAGAATGAGGCTTTTTATTTCAAGATTGAGGGAGATGGCCATGACAGGTTTAGTCGATGTTTTTGGGCAGATGCAACTTCTAGGCGGGCGTATGGGTTTTATGGAGATGTTGTTGTATTCGATACCACATTCAACACGAATCGATACGACTTGACATTTGCACCAATGTTGGGAGTTAATAACCATGGTCGGACAATTGTTTTAGCATGCGCATTTTTGAGTAAGGAAACGACTGAGTCGTTTGTTTGGATGTTTGAGGAGTTTAAGAAAGCCATGCCAGGTGGGGAACCTAAAGCGATCATTACAGATCAAGATGCGGCAATGGCCATAGCGATTTCAATAGCCTTCCCGACTACATTTCATCGACTTTGCATATGGCACATCACATCAAAGTTCTCTGTTAAGTTACCACGTGGCGCTTATAATGAGTATTGGCGTGAATTTCAGAAAGCCATATGGGATACTGACAATAAGGATGAGTTTGATGCAAAATGGAATATTGTGGTTACAAAGGCTGGTTTGACTGACCATCCATGGCTAAGTTCAATGTTTGATTTAAGGGAATCTTGGGTTCGAGCCTACGCACGACAATTTTTTGCCGCTGGAATGTCAAGCAGCCAAAGAGCGGAAGTTTCTCATGGTTTTTTCAAGCAATACATATCAAGGAGAAATTCGTTGATGGATTTCATCATACGATTTGAGAGGGCACTTTCTCATCAACGTGAAAAAGAGTTAGTTGCTGATCACGTAGATGCATTTGAAGTGGCTCAATGTCTTCTACCGATGCCAATGAACAAACAAATGGCTACCTTGTACACAAGGACAATGTTTCAAAAGTTTGAGCAAGAACTAATAGAAAGTACAGCATGTTTCCTAGAGCTCAAAACAGAGGATGCTTGTAAAGTTGTCTTTAACGTGAGCGAAAGGAAAAATTGGGAAACAAGAGTGGCAGAAGTTGTATATGTCAAAGATTCTGACCACGCATCGTGTAGCTGCAAAAGATTTGAATTTGTTGGAATTATTTGCAAGCACATCCTAGCATTGTTCAGAAGGGACCAGATTGAATATATGCCCGAAAAATATATTTTGAAGAGGTGGAAGAAAACTGCGAAATGTGGATTGGTGTCAGATGCAAATGGCAAAGAAATTAAAGACTGTGCAGATTCTGGCCTTCTAATAAAGCGGAGTACAATGTCTCGACTTGCTTCAGATGTGGTTGAGGATGCATTAATGAGTGAAGAAGGATGTGAGGTACTGTCAGAGACTCTAAAAAGTTTGCAGGTGAAGTTGAAGTTTCTGAAGGATGGACCAAGTAATAACGAAGTTGGAGGGTCCAGCTCTCAAACACAATATATGAAAGACCCTAAGAGAGTGAGGTGCAAAGGAAGGTCGAAACGAGTAACGGGAGCAAAGGAAAAGGCAATGAAGCGAGGGATTAGACATTGTCGGGAGTGTGGACACATTGGTCATGATAGAAGACAATGCCCATCCTTGAACACACCGTAAGATGCTAACACTATTTGTAATAGCATCTAAAATTTGAATAGGTAAAATTTTGATGTGCTTGTGTTTGATGTTTATGCAGGACATCACCGTCGAACAACAACGAATCAACTCCAATACATCGTAGTGACCCATTATTCGACGATTTTGACAGGATGCACGGACCAAGTGAATGATTTATATTTGTATTAGACGAAATGTGGTTGTTATGAAGATTAATGACATGTTATTGATGTTTAAAGATTCAGTTTTTGAATATTATTGTGTTTTTGTTCATGTCCTCCGATGAGCTCTTACTATGTCCAGTGGTAATTGAAATGAAAATTTGCTTGGTTTCATTCGTCCATGAAATTTGGAGACATGTTAATTTTACATCTTCTCCCTATTTATAAATTTTCAAAGACATTTGATAAAGTATGAAATTTTGAGTTATGTGAAGAAGCAATGACTTTTACCATGTAAAAAGGCCAGTTTAGGGTGAATTATGCTTTAACAGAGATTCATTTTTCAAATCCTCAGGCTAATGCAGCATTTCCAGCAGTTACTCTGTTGTTTCCATTACCAGTAATCATTTCCAGCGGTAGCCACTTTTTCCAACTGGTTAATAAGGGCACGATTTTGTACACTTTTGTAACTGAAGGATACTTGAAGCACTTTGTTGGAACAGAGCAAATAGAAAGCAGCGTGTACAAAAGAAACATAACATTGCAGCCAATTACATTTCGATACTGAAAGACAAATATTAAAGGGTACACTAACTTACATAAATACTCATAATTCCACACATAAAAGAACATTTGATTGCAAAACATATTATGTGCTCCCTCTTAGCAATACCACGATCTCCCCAACCAAGTGAACAACGGTAGCCATAATCACTCGGTCGTACTCGTCAGCTTCTTCTTAGCAGGTCTCACATGCTTATGGCCAATCATATCCCTAGTGATATAGACCAAATAAATCTTCAGCAATATTTGGAATTTTATTATATATATATATATAGACCATAAACCATTCACTAAACAATGTATAGCACATGTTATGTTACTTATGACTCACATGTCAGTTTTTTTTTGAACACATTACTACGCCAGCTCTTGAATGTAAATCGACATGATAAGGAGCATTTACTGATTCCCTGCTTGCTGTGATATTGACTGCTTATTGAATAATATGTCCGCATTTTCAAAATATAATGTTACACATTATAACACATGATGACTTGCAATACATAGTCCCAATAATTATATATGAAGCAAATGAAACTGATATTTGTGTTATTTGAAATTAGATAATGACATTAAGGGAGTATATGTGCAATACCACGGTCACCCTCAACCAACTGAACAGCGGTAGCTGCAATCACTTACTCGGATCGGTCGGCTTCTTCCGAGCAGCTTTGACGTGGTTATGCTCATTCATGTCACCCCCATCGTCTAGTATCTCTCTCACAGCATCCGGGGACACATAGTTCCAATCATAACTTGTATGAGTTGTTGCCGCCAATGCTCGGAATTTGTCGAATCCTTCGTTGAATGCCAACTCCAGTTCACTATGGTGCTCTTCGCATCGCATATGGTTCATCAAACAACCTTTCATTTCATCATTCATTACTGTATCCAACTCCTCAGCTTTCAGCTTCCTTTTATGACTCAACTTCAAGTACTTGTTCTTTTGGGAGAACGCTTTGTTCACTCTAATGTTAAGATCAGCCAAAATTGCCTCGTCTTCAACACATTTCTCGTGCCATGAATTGATCAGTCTGGAATTATAATCCAGCTTGGCATTGACTGCATGTATTGCCTCTAATGGATCATCGGAGTCCCCCTCACTCCCAAATGATGTTGAAAAAGGAAGGGGACGGCGAGTAGAATGTGGAAATAGAACCTGCGACTCCAATTTGTCATCTTCGATTGTATTGTTGGCGCCTGAAGAGGTTGACATGCTTGAATAATCCTCTTTGTTTTGGGAGGATGAGGATTGCATATGCAACTTCGTTTTAGAAAGGGAACATAGGTTTATAGACCAATATACGAAAGCTTGTGTGTAGTCAACAGATGTACTTTTTGGCGGGAAATTTTTAAAAAAGAGGTGTCAGGTTTTGCTTTTCAAGCATGTCAACCTCACACTCTCCTTACACCACTGATAGTGGTTGAAAGAAACTCAATGGAAGTGACATCTACTTAGTTAACTCAACCAAACTAGTTAGGATTAAACTTAGATTGTATCAGACCAAAAATTAATTTATACATTGTGGACCAAATATTTTTTGGCGGGAACCCTTGTCTTGGTATTACTATCACCCCTTTCATATAAATTCTCCTCCCCCACAAAACTCACTCCTCCTCCGCCGAATCTGTCTCCATCTACTGATACTCTCTCAACCAAACAAACTCATTCCCCCCAAATAATGGATTTACTAAAAAAGTTTGATGTGAGCATAATAAACACCCCTCCAAACAAAGACCGCCTTCGACACGCAAGTGAGTCAC
>NW_023010233.1:0-29480 GCF_902201215.1 Prunus dulcis | reverse complement strand
AAACTTAACTTCTCTACCTTCTGACTTGAGAAAGATTTTGGAGAATTTGTACTACTTGTTGAGGAGAGGAGTTGTCGTGCATCCCAAGTAAGTCGAGCTCGTAAAATATATATGTATGTATATATATTTTTTTTTCGATTTTTGGCAGCAAGGAGACGGTGGTCTGCCCCCTGTCGAGGATGTCGAGAGATGAAAGCAGAATGGTCCGGACCCTGATGATCTATCTGCTGAACAGGATGAGTGATTTACTGAACCCCCACCAAAAAGGAAGGCCGATGTCAAGTCTTTGAGAACTCCATCTGCTTCTTTACGGGTGAGGAATGTGTCTCCATTGAGGAAGAAGCCAAGAGATGCTGATTTTCCTCTCCGAAGTTCGGGTCGTTTACACCAGTCGAAGAGTGGAGGTCGATGTGTGAGGTCTGCTCATCCATCCAACCATCATGATCCAACTATTGAGTCACAAGCAGTCAAGCTTGGGGTTGGTTCATCATCGTCAATTCCTTTGGAAGTAAGGTTGGCAGAGGCTAAGAAAGCAAGAGAGTCATCGGCTCGGCCAAAGGTTCTTCTGGAACATCAGCGACTGATTTAAGGGTGGACAAGCCTAGCCCTACAGGGGATGCGAGTGTGTCTGATCTGCTCAAGACGCACTTTCTATCAAGTCCATCTGCTTGCACTGAGTTGGTTGATCAAGTCCTTCAGGCTCGTGATCTTGGTACTTTTTCAAGTCTTTCCTTGGAAAAACAAAGAGAAGCAACACTTCATCTGCTTCAAAAAGGAGTAGTTTTTGCTGCGGAGACCATTCGGAACTCGTCGTCTGCTGTTGCCCCCTCTTCTGCTCAGCTTAGTGAGTTGGAGAAGAAGAATGCTAAGCTGGCTAGCAAGCTATCTACCGAGCAGACTCGTTACGAGAAGAAGACGTCTGATTTGCGGGCGATGATATCTGAGCTGAAGAGTTCCCTTACTGAGAAGGATTCCGAGCTCAGCTCTTCTGCTGTTGACTTGGCAAGTCGAAAAGAGGCTTATTTCCGCCTTGAGCTCAAGAATGCTGACATCTCTCATAGTTATGACAAGCTTTTGGCTAGATTTCACGCCTATCATAACTCTACTGAAGAATCCAAGTCCGAAGCTGTCATGGACGAGTACAAGTTAGGCTACTTGGACTGCACAATTGGATATGATCCCTTCTATGCCATTGGAGATGAAGACATCGAGATGCTCTATCCTCACTTGCCCCCTGTGCAAAGTGAGGAGGTTAATGCTGCGAACACCGAAGGAGCTGAAGAGCAGGTGGCTGAAGAGGCAGCAGCTGAAGAGGATGAAGCAGAGGATGATGCAGTCATAGATCAGGCATGTGGAGCTGCTAAGAGCGTGGCTGATCAGGTGGACGCGGAAGAGGCTGCAGATCAGGGGTCTCCTGCTGGCGTTTCGGAGTAAACGAAGACTCCTTTATTTCTTTTCAGCTTTTGTAGTCTGCTCTTTGTCTAGAATAATTGGTCTTGTTTTGACCATCTTCTTTTTGTTTGAACTTGGCCGGTTGGTCACTTTGCTATGGAAATTTCAGTCTTTATTTTTCAACTTCAATTTGCATATTGTCTTGTGAATTTCTTGAGTAACCGGTTAGTGTCTTGCTGTGTATTTCCCTTGAGATTTTGGCAAAAGCCAGGGTCCCCCTTGAGGGACTCCGGGCGTATTCTGCATTTTTCCAAAAAACGCTTAAGACGCTTCTGGTCGTTGCCCTGCGTCTCCCTTAGGACGCTGCTTATGGACAACTGTATGACTATCCTGCCCCCCTTAGGAAACGGATAGGAACCTGGATACCTCCCTTAGGAAATTCCTGGCGCACCCTGCAACCCCCTTAGGATGCTGCTTTGTGGGCTGCGTCTCCCGAAGGACGCTTTTGGTTGTCGCCCTGCGTCTCCCTTAGGACGCTTTTTATGGACAACTTATTTGACTATTCTGCCCCCCTTAGGAAACGGATAGGAACCTGGATATTTCCCGCAGGAAGCATGGTGACCCCCTTTTAAGAAACTCCTGGCGCGCCCTGCGTCTCCCTTAGGACGCTGTTTTGCAGACTGCGTCTCCCGAAAGACGCTTCTGGTCGTCGCCCTGCGTCTCCCTTAGGACGCTTTTTATGGGCAACTGTTTGGCTATCCTACCCCCCTTAGGAAACAGATAGGAACCTGGATACCTCTTGTAGGAAATTCTTGGCGCACCCTGCAACCCCCTTAGGATGCTGCTTTGTGGGCTGCGTCTCCCGAAAGATGCTTTTGGTCGTCGCCCTGCGTCTCCCCTAGGACGCTTTTTATGGGCAACTGTTTGGCTATCCTGCCCCCTTAGGAAACGGATAGGAACCTGGATACCTCCCTTAGGAAATTCCGGGCGCACCCTGTGTCTCCCTTAGGACGCTTCTTTGCTGGCTGCGTCTCCCGAAGGACGCTTCTAGTCGTCGCCCTGCGTCTCCCGAAGGACGCTACTTATGGGCAACTGTCTTTTGTTGTGGCACATTCTGAAATTTGCAGTAGTTGCTTCTTTTCTTCAGAAATTTGCAGTACTCAGTCGTCTACTGGGGACTGAGCAGGTAGGAGAAAGCGTAATGGATTGTATCTTTGGAGGTGGTAGGCGTTCCATTGTCGAGGAATCTCCTTCCCTTCCATGGTGTCAAGTGTATAGCTTCCTCTGCCCCCGGACCGGCTGATCATGTACGGGCCTTCCCAATTGGGTTTTATTTTTTTAGATCCTTGTCTTTGTGCAGTGATGAAGGCCTTTCTTAGCACAAGGTCGCCTGGTTGAAACTGTCTGATCTTGGTTCTTTTGTCGTAGTAAGACTTCAACTGCTGTTGGTAGGAGGCGACTCGGACAATGGCCTTCTCGCGCTCGCCTTCAAGTAAGTCAAGGTTGAGTCTCATCTGCTCGGAGTTCTGCTCAATACTGCCCACTTCGATTCCTATATAGGGGACAGTGATGTGAGGAGGAATGATCGCTTCAGTTCCATAGGCGAGGGAAAATGGGGTTTCGCCAGTTGATCTTCGCATGGTGGTGCGATAAGCCCATAGTACGCCAAGGAGCTCATCTACCCATTTTCCTTCGGTGCCTTCTAATCTCTTCTTTAGACAGTCCAATATTATTTTATTGGATGCCTCGGCCTGGCCGTTGCCTTGAGGATATCTCGGGGGAGATAGATGCTGCTTGATGCCATACTTTTTGAAGAAGGCAGTGATCTGCTTGCCGATGAATTGTGAGCCATTGTCGGTGACTAGTGATTGTGGGCAGCCAAACCGGCAGATAATGTTTCTCCAAATAAATCGTTCCACATCATCTTCTTTAGTAGAGGATAGAGCTTCGGCCTCGATCCATTTAGTAAAGTAATCAGTGGCGACGATCATCATTTCTTTCTTGGCAGGGGCCGTTGGCATAGGGCCTACTAAGTCGATGGCCCATTGCATGAAGGGCCACGGACTGTTCTGCGGATGGTAGATTTCGGCAGGCAGATTAGGAACTGGTTTGTACCGTTGGCAGCGATCACATCTTTTGACATATTCGGTGGAGTCGTGGCGCATAGTAGGCCAGAAATAGCCTACGTTTAGAGCCTTCTAGGCGAGTGACCTGCCCCCAGAGTGGTTGCCACACTCGCCGTCATGAATTTTGCAGAGGACCTCAAGTGTTTGAGGGTACTTTATGCAAGTGAGATGAGGGCCGGAGTATGATCTGCGAATGAGCTTGTCGCCTTGCATGTAATATCTCGCAGCTTTCTGTTGGACCTTCCTAGCTTCGGACTTATCCGTCGGCAGATTTCCATTTACTAAGTAGTCGATGATGGAGTCTTGCCAGCTGGGGTCTTCATCGATTTGCATTGAGTCGATTGGCTCCATTTCTTCGATGCTTGGTCGATCAAGGTGTTCGACTGGGATGGAGCGTCTGAACTGGGTGTCCAGCGCTGATCCTAGGCTTGCCAACGCATCTGCATGAGTGTTCTCTGCCCGTGGAACTTGTTGGATGGTGAAAGTAGGAAATTCTTTCAAAAGTCCTTGGACTTTGTCGAGGTACTGGATCATTCTTGGATGCTTTGCCATGTACTCGCCTGAGGCTTGATTCGTGATTAACTGGGAGTCTGAATAGATGGCTAATCTCTTGATCGTCAGTTCTTTTGCTAGGCGCAGTCCTGCAAGCAATGCCTCATATTCTGCCTCATTGTTTGAAGCAGAAAAGCCTAGTGTGATGGCTTGTTCCAACAAGGTTCCGTCTGGGGTGATTATGACGACGCCTGCCCCTGCTCCTTTGTGATTTGATGCTCCGTCTACATGCAATTGCCACATGTCGTTAGGTAGGTTTGAATCGGTGGGGGAAGGGTCGTCTGCTTTTTCCTTGCTTTTCGTGACCATCTTCTCTTCTTCGGCTGTCGGAGTAAACTCTACAACAAAATCTGCTAAAGCTTGGGCTTTTATAGCAGTCTTCGGCCGGTAGAGGAGGTCGTATTGACTGAGTTCGATAGCCCATTTCATGAGTCGTTGAGAAGCGTCGGGGCTGTGGAGGATCGATCTCAAAGGAAATTCTGTCATGACAATTATCCGGTGTGCTTGGTAGTAGGGCCTTAGTTTTCTCGCGGAAACTACAAGCGAAAAAATGAGCTTCTCCATTTTCGGATAGCGAGTCTCTGCATCGAGGAGAGCTTTTGAAGTGTAGAATACCGGATGTTGTGCCCCCAGCTCTTCTCGGATTAGAGCTGAGCTGACAGCTGAGTCGGACACCGCCAGGTAGATGTACAAGTCTTCGCCTGGTATCGGTTTTGAGAGTAAGGGAGGTGAAGTGAGGTAGGTTTTCAAGTTTTGAAAAGCTACTTCGCACTCATCATCCCACTTGTCCCTGTGTCCTTTCTTCAAGGCTTTAAAAAATGGCCTGCACTTGTCGGTAGATCTTGAGAGGAATCGGTTGAGAGCTGCTGCCCTACCCGTTAGACTTTGTATCTCCTTTGTTGTGGCAGGTGACTTCATGTTGAGTATAGCCTTGATTTGATTTGGATGTGCCTCATTTCCTCTTTGGGTGACTAAGTATCCCAGGAATCGGCTGGACGAGACTCCAAACGTGCATTTGCTCGGGTTCAACTTCGTGTTGTATTTTCGGAGTAGGCTGAATGCCTCGGCAAGGTTCTTGATGTGGTCTGCTCGCTCGGGAGCTTGGACTAGCATGTCGTCTATGTAGACCTCCATAATCTTGCCGATTTGTTCCTTGAAAATTTTGTTCACCAGCCTTTGGTAGATTGCTCCGGCGTTCTTCAGCCCAAAGGGCATGACTTTGTATCAGTATGTACCTCTTTCGATGATGAAAAAGGTTTTAGCTTTGTCATCTTCATGCATCATGATTTGGTTGTAGCCGGAGTAGGGGTCCATGAAGCTTAGCAGTTGGTTGCCGGAAGTTGAATCGACTAGCTGATCAATTCTAGGCAGTGGAAAGTTACCTTTAGAGCATGCCTTGTTGAGGTCGGTGTAGTCGACGCACACTCTCCACAGACCTTTATCTTTCTTTGCCACTAGAACAACGTTCGCCAGCCATTCTGCGTAGGAGACTTCTTGAATGAAAGGAGCTTGCTGCTCGATCTTCTTTGCTTAGTAAATGAGTGCGTCTCCTGCGCTACGGTTTGATGGCTGGGTTGACGTGTAGGCGATGGCAGATGATCTGGGGATCGATGCCAGGCATGTCAGATGGCGACCATGCAAATACGTCTTTGTTGTTCCGGAGGAAGGCTGCAAGCTCTATCTTTTCCTCATGGCTTAGGTGCGAGCCGATCCGCGCTTTTCTCTCTGGCTGTCAGGATCAAGGGGTACTAGCTCGACGTCCTCTTCGGGCTTCCATCCTTCTTCAGGAGAGACCTCCGGACGGATTACCTCGACTTGGTCCTGATTCTTTGATTTCTATTGGGGAGTAGCTATTCCCTTTTCTTTCTGGTCTGCTCTGACAGGACCCGACCCGATTTCCGCTTTGGAAACCGAGCCGACTCCTATGCGTGTCCGACACCTGGCGGATGTCGGGCACAAATGACCTTTTTGCCCTTCTCCTTAGTTAGTTTTCTTCTGACTTCTGCCAAAAATTCGGCAGAGTCTCCCCTGAAATTTGATCAAATCCCAAGTCTTTCACCTGTCAAAAAGTCTCAAAACAACCTACCAACAGCCAGACTAAACCAACAACCACATTCAACCTCAGCTCTTTAAGTTCAACAGGATATCAGAGCATTTCTAAACAAATTTACAGAATTTACAAGGAGTTACAACAAAATCCTACACTTGGTGGTGGGGCGGAAGCTAAGCGGATGACCCGGGCGGTTTCCTTCGTTCTTCTAAGGCCTGGGGGCGAAAAACAAGTTAAAAGTGTGAGTGGACAAAAATACTGCTTATGAAAACATTTGAGAACATAATAACCCCCGTTTGAAAAACATAGGGATATAAAATTATAATCTACTCATAATCAACTCGAGACATTTCAATAAACGTAAATAAACATATTTATATAAATGCTAACATGATATATACAGTATATCCGAGTAACATATGCAGAGTATCAAAATATTGACAAAAATGCATGCAATCGTAACTGCATTAAAAACTTAAAAATCCTTCAAAACTGCCACCTAACTGTACCCCTGATAACCGTCAATTTCCTGGCAGGTCTCGGGCGCCACGCAGTCCACCCGAGCCGCAAACTGGCGAAATCAGGGGACTATGATCAGCCTGATCCGCCGGCAGGTCCTCGGTGACACCAAGTCACTCAAGTCGCTCAGGCAGGATACAGGGGACCGTAGTCAGCCTGATCCGCGATCCTGGTAGGTCTCGGGGACACAGAGTCAGCCGAGCCGCAATCCTGGCAGGTCTCGGGACACCAAGTCTGCCGAGCCGCAAATCCTGGCACTCACGGCCCGAGCGTCCCCGGAACTCGTGAGGCAAGTCAAGTGCACTGACTAACTGAAATCAGACCGGATGTCCGTCGACATCGGTCCAACTCTGGGTAATCACCAACTGTAAGGTGGGCACATGGTGGTCTAAAATCACTGTTTCTGATAAAATCTGCTATCCTTTGAATTCTGCTAACTCTGGGCTAAGCTACTGTTTTAGCTCAAAAATCTCAATTTTGTTGCTTAGCTAATTTTCATAAAAAAAAAATACAAGCATTTGCATAATAAAGTTTATACTAAATCACTTATTCAAGATCAAATATGAAATATAATTATAAAATCCTTTTAAGAAAGAAAAGTCCACTCACAGCTGGTCCGAGCTAGCTGGACCTCTCGAAGATCCCTCCTGTGGATTAACTGGACTCCTGGTGCCTTACTCGAAAGAATTGGTGGCGAAACGAGAGAGATCGAATGGCTTGAAGTTTGAGTGAAAACCGGCGAAAAATCGCCAGTTTCCGGCGACGACACGGCGAGTCGAGGGTCAGCGACGGCCAAGGAAGGACGACGGCAACGTGGCGAGTCGAACGGGACCGGTGACTGGGGCTGCCGTGCCCTGTGGCGGCGGCTGGCTGAAGACGAAGGTGGATGGAGGCTGCGGGTCGCGCGGCTGAAGGAGAGAGAGGGAGGAGTGAGAAAGTGACGGGAAGAGAGAGAGAGTGAGGGTTAAAAATCTGACTTTTCCAAATTACCATTTTGCCCTTCGCGATGTTTTGATCGTAAATTCTTCGTTAAAACTCCGACTTGGGTCTACTATGTGTCTACGGACTCGTTTCGCCGTGCTCTACGCAACGGCGCAAACGAAATTTCCAAATTCTTTTCCGAACAAAAAGTCGAATTTTTCCCCTTAAAAAAATGCGAGGGCAAAACCGTCTTTTGGCTTGAATAAAGAAATCTTAATCTTTAGATATTTTGGTTTGGGTTCTTACATGCTCGGCCGTCAGAAACGGGATCTGCTTTCTCCTCTGCTTGTTCTACTCCCTTTAGATCTGCCTGATTCATAGGGAGGAACTGTGTTTGCTTGCCTTTCTTCAGCCCTTGAGCTGAGCATTTCCTCGCCATTGTCTGATCGCTGTTGATCTGGCTGATACCGCCCCCAGGAACTGGGTAATGGATCTTCTGATGCGTGGCGGAGGTGATGGCGTTGATCTTGCCGATCCATGGTCGGCATAGAATGCCATTATAGGGTGATACTTCATCAATGACGATGAACGTTTGCGAGCTGATTACAGGTGGAGAGTAGACGTCGAGATCTATCATGCCCACGGTAACTGTCGTTGCGCCATTGAAACCAGTCAGCGACTTGGCTGATTTATTGATCTTTGCCTCTAAGCCCATCTGTTGGATGACTGCCAATTGTAGGATGTTGGCTGCACTTCCCTCATCTGCATGGACTCGGTCGACCATGGCCTGAGCGATTTGAATGCTGATGACAAGGGCGTCATTGTGTGGTAGATCAAGGCCGATTAAGTCTTTTTTTTGGAAGCCGATCACGGGATCGTCTTCTGCCAGTGAGAGGCTAGTTGAGACTTGGGAGATCATAGTAGCCTGTTTGATCTTTCTCTTTTTTTCTTTGTTGGTCAGTCCAGACTCCTCGGAGTCAGCTGGGATTGTGTTAATCCTTATGACCTTCTGGGGTGGCACCTTGGCAGTATCGCGGTCTTCTATCTGCTGGATGGCCTGCCTCGCGATGAACTCCGTGCAATGACCTTCTCTCACGAGTTATTCGTATTGTGCCCATCTGTCGCATGGAAGGCACAATACTTTCTGGTATCCCTCTTGTTCGGATCTCCTTTCAAGGGTGAAGGTCTTTTTACCCAAGGTTTGTCCTTCACTTGGGCCAAAATTTGGTGTATGGGAATAGAGAACTTGGTGTAGTTCTCTTTCGTCGTGGCCTCTCTTTGTGGGCGTGGCCTGCCTTTGTCTTTGTCCCTGCTACCAAGCCTGTCGCCTCTTTGTTCTGCCCGCTTGGCCTGTCGATCTTCCTGCTCAGTGGACTTCTTCGCGGCGATTCGATCGTCATCCTAGAGTGCGTAGCATTCTGCGGTCGCGAAGACCTCTACCAGAGTCTGGCTGGGAGTGATAGTCAGCTCGCGGTATAAGTCGTGTTCTGCTGGAAGACCTTTCTTGAATGCGGAGGATGCGATTTGGTCATCGCACCCTACGATGTTGGCCTTTTCTGCTTTGAACCTCTTGATGTAATCTCGAAGGGATTCCTCGGGCTTCTTGCGCAGGTTGAACAGATGGTCAAGATTCTTCTTGATCATCCGATAAGAGGTGTATTCTTTAGTGAAGACGTAAGTAAGCTCCTTGAAGCTGTTGATCGACCCGGATGGCAGGTTATGGAACCAATCCTGAGCTGCTCCTCGCAAAGTCATTGCAAACACCTTGCACATTAACGCATCTTCGGCTTTGTAAAGGATCATAAGGCTCTTGAAATGCTTCAGATGACTTTCGGGGTCGGAATTGCCTTTGAAGCATGTAAAAGAGGGCATTGAGAATCGTTTCGGAGGAGCAGCCTGCTCAATTTTGACTGTGAAAGGTGAGGAGTTTGCTCGGTCTACCTCAATGCGTAGTGCATCCTCGAAATTTCCGCAAATCTTTAAGTCTCGAAGTCGGTTATTCACAAGCTTCTCAACGTCTTCTGCACGCATGGCTAGTTGGTCACGTTGATGATCTTCGCGATTTAGACGATGCTGATTGACTTCCTCATTGGCTTGCGAGGGTCGACCTTCTCGGTTGCGCTGTCTAGGCGGAGTGTTGGTGGACTGCGCTTGTGAGGGATTTCCAGTAGTTTGGCAACGAGAATTGGTTCTTCGAGAGCAAGTAGCAGAGCTCCTTTCTTCACGGTCCTCATTCTGATGATTGTCGAGTTGACCTCCCTGGGGGCCTATCTTTCGCGAATGTTTCTCTGCGAGCGAGCAGCAGAGCGCCTTTCTTCTCGATCCTCGTCTCGATGGCTGTCAAGTTGACCTCCCTGGGGGCCTAGCCTTTCATGAACGTCTTCCTGTTGGCCCAGGCGAGCGTGGATGTCAGGTCTTGGGCCTAGCCTGTCGTGCACGTTGGTCCTTAAATTCAATATGGACGGGAAACTTCGTCTGCTCTGAGTATGGCTTGCGGATGCTTGCGACATGTCCGCGAGCTAATCTCGTTGTTGCGCATTTCCTTGTCCGCTTACCCGTGCTCGACCTGCTTGGTTCCCGCTGAACTGCCTATCGCCGCGTTCGTTTATCCTTCTCTCTTCGCCCTGTTGTCCAAGCCCAAGGTTTTGAGCCAAGTTTATTTGGTTGAGGAGCTGCCTCATCAAATTTTTTTGCTCGTCCATTCTCTGAGTTAGCTGGTCAACTCTCAGATTAAGGTCTACTTGACTTCGTGGATCGGGAGGAGAGAAATGTGTGGAGCCCAATTGCACACGGGCTAGGGTTTCAATGGATGTGTACGCGGGAGCATAGGTCGAGCATGGAGGCAATGGAGGGAATGGTTGAAGTTGCTCCAAGATTGGGCCAAAGTCGGCGGTGGTGCTATGAAGGTGGCTAGGTCCGGCCACGGGGCCTTGAGATGGTACGGCAGCGGCGGAGGCCGGTGCGGTGGTCCTCGCTGCGAGTCTGGCAGGTGGCACAGTGGTTTTAGTCACATGGGGTGGCTGCTGAGGGTTCATGGTGGCGAGAGGTGGTGGGGCAGCCATGTCGATCGTGGGATCGTGGGAGGAGTAGCTTTGGGCCGTCACGGATTGAGCCATAGCGGCGGTTTTGCTCCTCGTGCGCTTGCTTCCAACCATGGTTGTTTGGAAGGCTTCGATGGATTGGAAAATAGGAGGAATGGATTCCTGAGCACGCGTTGAGTATAACTCGTGCTCTCAATGAAAGCACCAAATGTTTGTGCAAATAATCTCATGGGAGAATATTCGCTTCTGGATCCTTCAACCTTTGATCTTCCTTCTCTCTCTTCCTCGATTCCTGTAAAAAAGATTGGAGTAAGTAGACCACACCCGAGGGGTGTTGGCCAAAGGCCCTCCGATGCCTAAGTTAGTTCGAGTGTTTGTAGGAAAACAATAGCTAAGCAAAGGGTACGAAGTTGTATGTATGGTGTAAACTGGGTGGCCGGAGCCGTGTGTGGTGGCCGGAGCCGTGTAGAGAAAATATGGAGAGTGGAGAGGGAGAGAGAGCTTAGGGTATTTTTCTCGGGTATAAGGAGTAGGTTTTCTGAAGTCGTCCCCAGAATGATGAATGAGGCCGTCTATTTATAGGAGTCTCGGGGCTAGGGTTTCGTAGGGATCGAGTCGGCTTTGATAATATCCGAATTAAATATATTATCTCTTAAGAAGATAATATCTGAATTAAATGATATTATCTTCCTCTTTATTAGGATAATATCTTAATTAATGATATTATCTCTTTAAATAAAGATAATATCATATTAATTAAGATATTTATCCTAATTAATTAACTAGCCAGATAAACTGGTTTAATTAATTAATTTAAGAGATAATCTTCTTTTCCACGTGGCGTGCCCTGATTGGAGACGAAAATATATGCTCCCACAATGGTCATATCTATATATATATATATATCTCATATTATATATTTACGTATATATAACTATTCATTCATTCTTGTTTTTCGGTGAGGATACTTCCTTGCCGGTCGTGCCAATGGGTACGCTTTCGAGAGTTTAGTTTGGGACTTATAATATTTGATCGGTGGGTTTGTAAAGTGTTCTTTTGGATTTCGGACTTGGCATCCGGTATTGGTTTGGTTTTGATATATGTATTTGGTTTTGGCATCCTATACTTGATTATGCTGGTTTTGGGATGCATTTGGATTTCTTGCATGGTTTTCTAAACGGTGGGGTCATAATACATTGGTTTACACTGAACTGAATTTTATTTTTGTCCACTCACATTTTTCTGTTTTGCTCCCCCCAGCCAGTAGTTGATTGAGCTCTGCAACCGAGCCAGATCATGTGCTTCCGAGCCTTGAGCCTTCGTAGGAACTCTTTCATCTTTCTATTCCAGTTGTTGTAGCTGAAATTCCTTAGACATGCTCTGTTATCACCCCTGTTAGGGTCTGATTTATGAGGCCGGAGGCCTTTGTTGTAAACTGTTTATTCGCTTTAAAGCATGCTACTGGTTGGGATCTTGTTATGTGTTTTATGCAGGTTGAATTTTGTTGGGTTGTTTAATTTACAGGGGAGATTCTGCCAAAATTTTGGTAGACAGTCTCGAGGTCTTTAGTAAGTGGGCCCGGTGTCGGGGTGATATCGGTAAAAAGACGGGGTCCACTCCGATTTCAGGAAAATTCTGGGGCGGGTCCTGTCAGATTCTTAATCATTGTGCTTAATAACTTGGTTGATAATCTTGATGCTTGATCACTATCTAGACTTTTAATTGAGTTAATTGGATGCAAATTAGAGTAAATACCATACTTAATTTGAGGCTTGCTTCTTGTGATTAGGATTTGTAATTCGTCTAGGGTTCCTAGGGTTTACATGCTTGTTAGAGGTTTTCATTGATCTTAATGAGTTTCTATGCGTTGATATTTGACCTAAATACCATAGGCGAATTACATGTAGGAATATACGAGTTAGCCTAAATACCATAGGTAATTCATAAAAAAGGAAAACTAAGCGGTGACATCAAATGGTTAGTTAATAGGTAGTTGAATAAGAGGCTGGATCAGATTGCTAGTGGTGAATTCATTGTCCTAGTGCTTTTATCAATTTGAATTTCTCATCCTTGTGTTTCGTGACTTTCTACTTGTTTTGTCTTTTAATTTCGTTGTTAATTAAATCATTCTTTCAAAAACCCCTTTTGTGTTTACGTGAGAATGCTATGTGTTTAATTTCTTGTTTATATAATTAGAGTAGTTAAAGTATTTTGTGAAGTAAATTAGGTTAGACTAATTGGAAGTTGAACTCAATCCTCGTGGGAATGACCTCGTATTTGCCATACTATATTACGATTGACCTTGTACACTTTCAAGTATAATTTGTGTTTAGACTAGTCTTTATAATATCCATTTTTCAGGTTGTCTAAAATTCAAAACAATCATTCTATTTAACGGCAGATATGGTGCGCTTGAACCCAAAAATCAGCATTCTGAAGAACCATTATGTTCGGTGCTCTATTACTATCTGGTGTTTCTAGTAAGACTAGGTTTTTATCAAAATTCCAAGGTCCCCCTCGTATCACCATCTCCTTATCACGCATAGTTGTGAACGTGAATAAGAAAAGATTGTCTTGTAGGCCCTTCACACCCACCTCTCGCATCTTATCCTAGGCCCTCAACATGGTTTGTTTGAAAGCCTCACGGTTGAAACCTTGATCAGTAAATACCGTCCCTACCAAAGAGAGATGGAGTCACTCGTTCATCGTTGTCATATTATCTGGTTCGATTTGAAGGCAATCTTGTTCTTCGTTAGTTAACGACAATACCTTATCAAAAGAACATCCACATCTTCCTTCTCAGCCATAAAATCCATGTTTTCCATCATAGATAACCAGTTTCAAAATCCACCCAAACAGCGAACAAGTAGCCACCAAGAAAACCTAAAAGAAAATTAGGAGAAAAATTCTAACCCTAGGGAGGGAGTAGACTCTCACCCAAATGTTTCCCTTTCGACACTTCTACTTACACATTATATGCACATCACATCACATGCACACCACTTACACATCACATGCACACAAACAATCAAGCAAATTCATATACACACAAACAACCAAGCAAATTCATATACACACTACAACAATGCATTATCTTCGGTGGAGTGAAAGGAGCACAACTTGCAAGTCTTTTTATTTGGAAGCATGCAGGATGGGGTTAGAAGCATCTTGTATTTTAAGGACATTTTGATAATTTCCCCATATTTATGTCCGAAGGTCAAATTTGTAATATTAATCAATCGAGATCAAATACTACCTAAAAATCATCACAAATTCTAAAAATACTCCATTTGTTCATAAATCGACACCAAAACATTTCCTCATATGTCTCCAAAGTTATTAATGGGCCTTAAATATCCAAAGTTATTAGTGGGCCTTTAACTCTCCAACCAAGAACCCTGAGACTAAGAGCAACTCCACCCATGAGGGCAAAGTCTAAGGCAAGGGCAAGCAAGGGCTGCCACTATTCACGTGAATAGTGTCAGCCTTGCCATTTGTGGTTCCACCCATGAGGGCAAAGTCTAGGACAAGTCTAGGGCAATTACTATTCATTGTACTTTATTTCCTAATTTTTTATACTTTAAATCGTTAATTTTGATAATCTTTTATAATTAAATTTTCGGATAAGATTTTCGGATGAGAATCTCGGTTGCCATGTGTCTTATTCCAGATAAAATTTTCGGATATTCATTAATAAAAATTATAATCTCAGATTTCCGATAAAATTTTCACCTTCTAAAATTGTGCCACGTGTCCCATGTCAGATAAGATTTTCAGATATTTTAAAAAAATTATAATCTCATATTTCAGATAAGATTTTCACCCTCTAAAATTGTGCCACGTGTCATCTCTATCTTCTGAATCCCTCTATAAAACTACGCCATCAACTCATACCTCTCACATCATGTCTTATCTATTTCTTCATTTCTCAGATTTTACAAAACACATTCTACTCTCAATGTCAAACTTGAGGAGGGTGTTGGAGAGGCAACAGAAAGAAAGGGAAGAAATCCAGCGTAGACGTGCTGAAAAAGATCGGGACGCTGATGAAGAAAAGGAACAAATGCTTGCAGTAGTGATGTGTATGCTTAATCAATCAAGGCAACACCATCGTCGTCGTGCCTCGAATGTGGACAAACGTAGGGACTCTCGGGGTAAGAATTTCTTGGAGGATTACTTTATCCCAAATTCGTTATATCTTGTTTCCAAGTTTCGAGAGAGATATAGAATGCAGCCACATTTGTTCCAAAAAATCATGCATCATATTTGTAATTACGACACATACTTCATTCAAAAGCATGATTATGTTGGAGTTTGGGTCTTATCCCGAAGCAAAAACTTACAGCTGCTTTGCAGATGCTTGCTTATGGGGCATCTATAGAGCAGGTGGATGAGATTGCAAGGATGAGAAAGTCTACTATCCTAGAGTGCTTGGTGAGATTCTGTGATGCAGTGGAAAATTTGTACATGAGGAAGTACCTTCGCAAACCCACGTCGAGAGACCTGCAAAGGCTTCTACAAAAAGGCGAGGCTCGAGGTTTCCCAGGAATGATTAGAAGCATCGATTGCATCACTGGCAGTGGAAGAGTTGTCCTATTGCTTGGCAAGGAGAGTACGGGAATCAGAAGGGCCAAAAAAGTATAATTTTGGAGGCCGTAGCTTTATTCGACTATTGGGCTTGACATGCCTTCTTCGGGGTTGCCGGATCTCAGAATGAGCTCAATGTCCTTGGTCAATCCCTGGTGTTCGACGAGGTATTGCGTGGTCATTCCCCCCATGTCACGTACCAAATCAATAATACCGTATACTCTGGTGTGTACTACCTTGCCGACGGAATTTATCCTAGGTGGAAGACATTTGTGAAAACAATTCCAAATCCCCAATCCGAGAAGGAAAGAAGCTTTGTTTCCTTTCAAGAAGGTTACAGGAAAGACGTGGAAAGGTGTTTCTGTATCTTGCAAGCTCGTTGGGCAATTATTAGGAGTGCTGGTCGGATGCTAGATGAGGAGGTGCTGTGGAGTATTATGATGACTTGCATCATCCTCCACAACATGATTGTGGAGGATGAGTATGACTACGATGCTCCAGAGGTGTTTGAACCCGATCCTATGAACACGGCGTTGACAAGAATATATGAAAGGCCGATGGGACCAAATGGACTACCATTGGAGCCCGAACCGTTACTTCACGATGGTCGATTCAACAACCCCATGATTGATCGTTATCAAGAAATGCAATCTTCATATGTTCACGAAAGACGTCAAGTTGACTTGATCGAGCACTTGTGGCAGATGAAAGGCAATCACAATGGATGAAGGCTAGATTCGTGCTTTGTTTGGAATTATGCTTTGTTTTTAATTATGCTTTGTTTTTGTGTGTTGTGTTTTGTGGAATTATTGCGAGGTCTTTTTTATTATTATGCTTTTATGTATGGTTTGTTTTGTGTGTTGTTTGCAATAAATGAAGGTTTGTTTTTAATTAATCTTTGTGAGGAATGCTCAAATGTTTTTAATAAGTAGTCCAATTATAGAATGCTTTTTTGATTGAATAAAAAAGAAACAATACAACAAATTAAAGGATAATACAACAATTTTAAAAAAATACAACAATTATAAAAAAAAATACAACAATACAATCTAATGGTTTTCATCATTTAGCCAATCCGTATTGCTAGGACCGTCGTCATGGAAAAGTTTTCTTCTCATCACATCCCTTCGTTTATGCTTCCAATAGGCCTTTGTTTCAGGAGACATATGGCTCGTATCCATGGCCATGATTTTCATCTCTTTTTCATCGTCGTCTTTTTCTTTTGCATGTTGCTTTTCAATTGCAAAGGCTTCCAATCGTGCCTTGTCCGCTTCATCTCTCCTCAAGTCTCTCTCAAATCTTAGAGAGTTGTTCTTAGCTATTTGCTCGAATATTTGAACACAATCAATGTTTGAAGTGGCCCCTCTCTTGGCCTTTGCCGCCTTTCTCCCAATAGGTCTCGGCGGACGTGGGAGTGGTGACTCCGTTTCCATTGGGGAGTCTAATGGCGAATCGGTTGATGGCGATTCGTGGGGCGGCGTCTCATGCAACACAACCGGGGGTGCGGTAGGAATAATTTTGAATCTGGAACAATCTTTGACAATTTCCCAACATTGGAAATGCACAAAACTTTTTTTCCCTTGCCCCGTGGCACCGAACCACATTTGTGCTTGTATGATCTATTCAAAATAAATAATTGGAAGTGCATTAAAAAAAATATACAATGCAAGAAATTATAAACTATTTTGAAATGCAAGAATAAAATTGATTATGTAAATAAATATAGACAAATTGAAAATGCAAAAACAAAAATAAAGATTATGCATGAAATTATAAACTATTTTGAAATGCAAGAATAAAATTGATTATGTAAATAAATAAAGCCAATTAGGAAATGCAAAAATAAAATAAACATTGTGCAACAAAAAATAAATAGAATATGCAATAAAAAAAAAAGTTACATTAAATTGATTAAAATGGCAATTAAAAATATTTTACCTCATCGGAAAGATTCGCACCGCTTCGAATGTTCTCCTTTGCTTTTGTCAAGGCATTTCTCCATTTCCCTAACTCTTTGTTTAGAATTTTCCATCTACTAGACAAAGCCATTTCGGTCCGAATGGAACCCGATCTTTGACAAAATTCTCCATGAATTTTGCTCCACATATGATGGAACTTCATCTCATTGCCCGTGATAGGGTCATGACTACCGTTCACCCAAGACTCGCACAACGCAATATCTTCCTGGGTTGACCACGAGCCTCCGATTTCAACAGAAGATGCCATTTGTTTATTTTCTACAAATGGAAAGTAGTACAAAAATGTGAGTGGATAGTAAAAAATATTGGAAGGAGAAGAGTTTGTATGGAATTGGTGTGGAAAGTGGAAAATATGAGTAGAGAGTAAAAAAAAATGAGAACCGTAGGATTTCTGAAAAAAAATCCAATCGGAGCCATCCGGTGTTGACACGTGGCAGGTTACCGTTGGTGGTGACGTCAGCGCACGAAAATTACATTTTTTACCGCTGGCGCGGGCATTACACGCGCCAACGGTAAAAAAATTTGAATTTACCTGCGCTGACGTCACCAGAACTCGGGCTCGAGCCCTGTCGATTTTCGCCCTTGGGCCTGCCCGGGCTCATGGGACCCGCAGCTTGCCCGGGCTGCTTTGGCTGCGCTGGAGCGAAACTTGGGCTGATTGGGGCCTGTTGCCCGTGCCAACCTCCTGCGCTGGAGAAGCTCTAAGGCCGCCGAGGCCAACCCTGCCCATGAAGTCTTGCTTCTGAAGCGGGAAGAGAGAGAAGAAAAACAAAAACAAAAAAATGGCGCCAACCAAGAAGGCCAAGGCCAAGACTAAGGCCAACCCGGCCGAGTCAACTCAGCCCGTAAACCCCAACAACAATTTCCCAACCTCTATTCGGTACATACCTCCCTCCTCAGTCGCCATCACCATCCACGCAAAGCCTGGTTCCAAAATCGCCTCCATCACTGGTCCTTCTCTTTCTCTCTCTATTTTTATATGTATAGGTCTGTGTATTTATAGAATATAATTTTCTATTTTTTGAAATGAAGATTTCAGTGATGAGGCGTTGGGGGTACAAATAGACGCGTCTGCAAAGGACGGGGAAGCTAATGCAGCGCTACTTGACTACATCAGCTCGGTTGGTCTTGTTTCTTATTGGGTTATCCCTTTTCAACCTTTTTTGTCTTTTTTTTTCATGGTTTTTTGAGCTTTTTTATACGGAATGCCAAATTAAAGTTTGATTTGAGAATTCTTAGGTTCATTGGTGCATCATCCTATTATTATTAGTGGGTTGGAGACTTGGAGTTGCATTTACTTGTTTCGGGTTTTTGTGATTAGTGTGCTGTGTCTTAAGAAGATTGTGTAGTTCTTGAAAGATCCTAACATTCATTGTGATTGCTTACGTTAACTTCAACTGGGGAAGTGATGCTTTAATTTGTAATTTGTTGGTCTAGTGCTGTTGCTCTAACCGAGCTTTGTTGGGGAAGTGATGTTTTGTTTGTATCTTTTTGGTTGAGATTGTCGTTGCTTTAACCGACCTTTGATTGTGAAGTGATTTGGTCTTGCAAAGGAGAGAAATATTGAGCTAAACTAGAGAAAAGTGAGGTGAAGTGGTGATCTGAAATTGTGAAACAAACTTACTCATGGGATGAGCACAAAGTGGAAAGGCACAAGGATTGGATGTGAGCTCTTCTAAGGTTTCCTCAAGTCTAATTTATTCTTTTCAAGATGATGTGTGGTGTGGCCAAGAATAGCCACAGTGCAGAGTGTGAAGGGTGGATGTGGATTTCTTCTCTCTCCCCCAAGCATAAAATGTCTATTCCTGGACCACTTCATACCACCTGTCCATCCTATCTACACCGCAGTTAACTAGTAAGAAAGAATAGCTTTTATAGATTATTTGGTCAAACACTGATTTGCATTTTGGGTAGATTATATGCTTCAGCTGGTGTTGTTTCTAGAGATATATTTTTATTATCATTTTTCAGTTATTTGTCTATGACTACAAGTATGTTGAACTTCTACATTCAAATACATTCTAAAGTCGTGCACACACATATACATGAAAATATACTTCTCTACCCATCATTTGTTTATAAGTTGGCAAGATAAGGTGGCTCAGTAGCTTTGTGGCAGGGTTGGCAAGGGATTTGTGACAGAACAGATTCTCGAGAAAGTTCGAAGGGAAGATTACTTTCACTTTAAATGATGGGTACAGAATAAGGCCTATACTTTTGAGGGTCTAATTTGTATTATTATGAGTGAAATGTAGCATAGTTTTCTAATAATTTTTTAGCAAGAATATAAAGTTTCATATTGGGCATTCTAAGCTGTGGATCTTACCATAGAAATCCTAAAGCCTCTGTGTACACCCATTGCCAAATGGTTTTGAGTTGCATGCACCAAATTTGTCAATTTTCTTTTGAAGTTTTAACCGCTCAGTTTATTTGGTCTGCTCAACCATTAATGTTTATGCTTGGAAACTTCAAATTTTTATTCTTTCCAAATTACAGGTTTTAGGGGTAAAAAGAAGGCAGGTTTCTATTGGTTCTGGCTCTAAATCAAGAGACAAGGTTGTTATTGTGGAGGAGATGACTCTACGAAGTGTTTTTGACATCCTAGACAAAGCTTCGAAGTCCACCTAATAGAGAGAGATGAATTTGATCCTTGAATGAGACGTGAAGCTTGATTGTAGTGTAGCAGCTAACCGAGTCGCTTGTGTTTTTGGAAATTGTCTTGTTGATGTTTCTGGTACTTCAAAACTGGCAGTTTGCCCTGTCTACACACGAATGACTACTTGTTTATAAATGCATCTTTTGATACACTTATACCACAATGAGTACATGACATTATATGAATAATGAGTTGTGTTCATAATATATTTCTTGCCCTTGTAACGGATGTTCTATATTTTCCTTCATCTCTTAAACAAGCGTGAATGCAGTTTCCTCCTGAAATGATAAAATCTAGATTTTGCATCGTCATTCCTTCCAAACAAAGTTAACAATCGGGAACATTTGCGCATCATTATTTTATTTCGGGTCTTCCCTCAGTATTACAGATCCATAAAGTCTCTCCTAACTTTTCGTGATTGTACTTTTTCTCAACAGGTAAGGCACTTAATTACGTCCCCCACCTTAGTTAATATAAATAAGTACATTGGATTGGTTCTTATTGGTCCCTCTTTAGCTCCCTTTCATTTGTAAAAGGCTTTTTATCACAAAACGTCCATGACATTTGCGAAATTATTAGATTGCATCCTTAAAGTTTTTCTGTATCATTCATGGTCCCTAACGTTAATATGGGTGCTCTTAAATAGTCCTTCTGTTAAAAAAAATTGTTAAATTCAGGGATATAATCATCAAATCAATATAAAATTATAAAAAATATATATATAATTTTCATTTCTTCTCCGTCTCCTTCGTCCCTCTCTTCCTCCATTCTCATTTCTTCCCAGGTCAGGTTGTAGCTCTTGTTTCTGGTGTGGTTGTTGCCCATGGACCGGCCAGTTTGGTAAACTAGGTCTAGAGTAGAGTAGTTTGTTATTTTTACAAATTTGAGTTGAATGCTAACGTTTTGTGGAAGAAAGCTCCACCTGGAGGTAAAGAGGGTGGCGAGAGTAGGGTGGCGATTTGCAGAAACAGGGGAATGAGGTAAAGAGGCAGAGGAGGGAGAAGGAGTTTCTTCATTGTTATTGTTTTGGAAAGGTATTTGCTGCTAATTGGGTTCTTGATGATATCAAAGACAAGAAAGTTCAGAAGGTAATTAAGGTGTTGATTAAGAGGAGGAGGATGATGATCAAGTGAGAAACAGGGAAGCTGCTGAAACATAACAGTGAGATTGCCCAGTTTAATTTTCAAATGGGAATTTGGAAATTCTTCTTCTGATCAAGTGTTGTCGTATTCATATGGAGAATAAGCTTACAGAAGTGGTTTTTTCTGAAAGTTTAGAGCTTCTTCTTTTCCATCTTCTTGGTGGAGGAAAGTTAAAAGCTTTCGGCTTTCTTCTTTTTGGTGTATACTTTAAGCTTTCTTTTGCTTTTTTAAAAAATAAAACAAAAAATTATGTTCGTCAACATAAAATAATTCAGGCAGAAGCTTTCTATTATTTCAGTGATACCACATTTTCGTCATGTGTTGATGTGTTGATGTGTCTGGCAGGTAGGCGTATGGCTGTCGGTCTCCTTTTATCATTGAGATGCCTGATATATTCCACCCGTTTTGCGAATTGTTTATAGTTTTTACTGGTAATCAACATGACACAGGGTGGGAGATGGAAGGAAAAAAGAAAACTTCAGCCACGCAGATGGGGGAAGAAATGAGAATGGAATAAGAAAGAAGGAGACGAGTGCGAGAGAAGGGAGGGAGATGGAAGGAAAAAATAAAAATAAAAATAAAAGGAAGGAAAATTCAGCAACACAGATGGGAGAAGAAATGAGAATGGAGGAAGAGAAGAATGAAGGAGACGGAAACGAAGGAGACGGAGAAGAAATGAAAATTATATATATTTTATAATTTTGGATTGATTTTACGATTATATCCCTGAATTTAACAGTTTTTTTTTTTTTTACGAAGGGAGTATTTAAGAGCACCCATATTAACATTAGGGACCATGAGTGATACAAAAAAATTTTAAAGATGCAATCTGATAGTTTCGCAAACGTCAGGGACGTTTTATGATAGAAAGCCTTTGTAAAAATATTTTAGTGTCTGATGGAAAATTTGGTGACACGTAATTGTTCTATTTTTCGGAATACTACCTGATGCAATTGAAGTTATGATTATAAATCATTAACTTTTATGTGATTTTTGGAAAAATAGTTGAACTGGTGCTTAAAAAGATAACATCCTTCTTGTTCGAGAAGTGTACGGAAACCACCTAGTCTAGATTGCTTTAAACTAAATGTTGAGGTATGTCTGTAATCCGGTCAGGCTGGTACTGATTTGTTATTTGTAACAACTCGAGGAATGATTGAGCAGCAGGTTCCATTAGCGTAACGTATGTGACGGTTTTGGAACTAGAAGCCATCGGTACGAAGCAAGCACTTCTAAAGGCTATACTGGTCAATAACTGGATGTTTGAATGAGATTGTAAAGTTTCTTTTGGATGATGCCTTTGCTGATCTTCTTCCATGAAAATTACGGGATTAAGGGTATTGGAGAACAAGTCCAAAGTCCCTCGTCCGTCTGCATCCTCTTCATAAAATCAAAGAAGAAAAATGCACATGAAGGGTTTGATTTAGACCGACTCATTGCCTACAAAGAAGAAAGCGACTTAACTAGTTTTCCTTACATGTGATTAGAAAAGTCTACAAAGTCAAGTTCACAAATTCTGGGACGTACTATTAGGGACAAATTTAGGAGATAGTAAACAATCTGACGATAAAGTTAATAAACAATTTGAACAAAAAAATTAATGGAAAATTTGGTGCATCTTTTTGACATGTAAGTGATGTCAATTTGCTCACTTAATTATAAAACTAATTCTTCAGATTTTAATGTCAGTTCTGAAAATTCATGTTGACAACGAAATCTCAGTCTGTGTCTAGTTAATTACATGGACTCAGAAATCTCCGTCAACGTCAACGCATGACAAGTATTCCATCACTTTTGACCGGACACATATTGTATCTCTCCTTTGAATCTTCTTATGGTAGAGTAAATTATATATGGGTGGTGAACTGCTCCATAGAGAGAAGAAACACGTACGAATTCATTTACACCATTGATTTGATTAATTACAAGTGGACAATAGCGCTCATACTAGTATAATACTAAATGGAGTATTGTTCCAACAGGAATCAAGTTAATCTATTAAATACCATAGTGATTTATTTCTAATTATATTTGAATTAAACGATAAGAGAATTATGACGATTAAAATCTAATTAAGCAGGTAAAATAAATTGAGATCAAGTAAATAATATAAAAGATGAAAATAAAGATGATAAAGCACTAGGGCACCAATTTCACTTAGCTAATCCCACCCAAATCCTTCTAGCTTGTTATCCTAATTACCTAACATGTTGATAATCATTTTCCCTTACCTACCCAAAACTCTGTTCCGAGTTATATTAGTTGTTTTCCTTACCATCGACCCACTCTATTCCCAGTTATTGATTTAGATAGCTAAAAACCCATTAAGATTTGTGAAAAACATTGAAGATTACACAAACCATAACCTAATCTTCCGAGTCGGCAATGTAATTTATGGTACTTGTTACAAGAAGCTATTTACTAGGAATCTCCTTCCGGTCTCAACCTAATTCTTCCAATCATGCAATTAGTGGCCAATTAATTGAAAGCATTAAGAATGGTAACAAGCACTCAACATGTATAGATAAATAAAATCAACGATATCAAAGAATTTGAGTATTCATGGCTAGGCTACATCGAAGCCCTAGTAAAAGAAATTAGTTCATGATGGACTTATTGAGAATCATGCTGGTTGATGAAGACATGGAAGGCACCAAATTCTCCAAGTAAAACGCCTAGGTTGCGCAAGCTCTCTTCGTATTCTCCTTTGGTGTTTCGGCTATGAGTATGAATATATAGGAATTTGATGGTAGATGATGGAGGATGATCGATTCAGGATCAATGACTGAAACTCCCTATTTATAATAAGTAAATTTAGGCTTATAATACTCCTAGAAATCCTACCTATCTAAAGTATAATTACAATTGTTATAAAAATAGGATTCCTTCTCATATTGGGTCTTCTTTATTTCTCCTTGTTTGACTTGGTAAGACTTGAACCATCTTGAATTAAGAAATTTGACAATATTCCTTGCGACAAAAGGAATGACTTGGCTTCTTTTTAATTAAACTCCAATCTTCATCTTCTTGCCATTTTTACCACACTTTCTTCAATTTCACAATTCCTTCACATATCTCACAAAACCAATTAAAACAACCAATTTAATCCAAGTAAATTAACAAATAAATAAGCAAAGGAGTAATAATATATATATATATATATATAATATAGGCTTATCAAATAACCCCAAACCTACCTTTTGCTAGTCCTCGACCAACTAAACAAACCACTTTCGTAGGTAATCTCGATGGCACTTAGCATATGCCACAAGCCTTTAAACCTTTAGGTGTCCCTCGTAAGAGGAATTGTGACTCCTGAGGGTTTACTAGTCACGACACCGATAAACGCTCCTTGCAAACCAAATTTGTTAAAGCAATACTTCTAACAAACTAATAATAACCAATGAATGTCAATCACAATTCAAAAACTAAAGTTATGCCAATACAAATAAAATGCACCATAGTGTAAAGTGTGAAACCAATACTCCAAATGTAATAACCCAAAACAAAATATCAAAGAAATAACAAAAATATCTAAAAAGTAAGATTAATATCTTCTAGCAAAAAGACAATTTTGCCCTCGCATTATTTAATAGGAAAAAGTTGACTTTTTGATCGAGAAAGAATTTGGCATTTCCGCTTACGCCATTGCGTAGAGCACGGCGAAACGAGTCCGTAGACACGGAGTAGACCCGAATCGGAGCTGTAACGAAGAAGATATGGTCTAAATACAGCGAAGGGCAAAACGGTAATTTGGAAAAAAAGTTAGATTTTTTATCCCTTCTCTCTCTCTCTCCCGTCAGTTTTTCTCTCTCTTCTCTCTCTCTCTCTCTCCCGTCGCACCCCAGCCGTGCGACCCTTCGACTTCTCGACGCGACACTGGCCGCCACACGTCGTCCCGATCTCCGGCAAGGGTACCGTCGGCTCCGCCTCCCTCTCGCCGTCACGACCTGACCGTCCTCCATCCTTGGGCCGCCCGGAGCTGGTCGGAAAGTCACGATTTCGGACGGATGTTCACCGATTCCAGTTCAGACTTTCAGCTCGATTTTCTCCTTCAATTCTCCACCAAATCGATCGAGTAAGGTATGTTTTCTCAGCTATTTTTCGTGTTCTAGCTGATGGATGTATGGGTTTCGATCGATTTTAGCTCTAAAGTGTTCGATTTTCGACTGGAAGTTTGGCCGAAACTTCAGCCGCCGTGATCTACAGTTTCTGGTCACTTTTTGGGGTGTGTCCAAGAACAAAAGTGACTCCAAATGGGGTGTTTTACCTAGGATAGGAGTTTGGAGTCTTGGTTCCGAGATTTTTCGGCCACCCGAAATCGCTTAGGACACCCAAATCTGCCCGTGCGTGCTGGGGCGCGTGGGCGAGGGTGATGAAGTGACTCTGGGCAGTTTTGAGATTCTCGTGTCGTCACGAGCGCTTAGGATTTTGCGGATCTCGATTCGGAGTCCGTTTGGGCCCCGAACGAATTTTCCATATCGCGCGATCCTTGGGTGCAGTATCGTTAGATCGCTGGATCGCACTGAATTTTGGATATGTCAGTCCACATGATTTCAGGATTGTGTAGGATTGACGGATTGCGAATTGGAGTCCCGGATACTCCGGAATCGCCAACCCTGGGGCTAGGGTTTGGATTTTAAGCGATAAAGCGATTTTGGCTAATCCGACAGTCCGTTTCGGACCAAACTCGCGGAACATGGGTCCTTCTCTATCAGGAACCTTCAGCGAAGCCCAGATTGGCCATCGGAGACCGTGGACCCACGGGGTCCAGGATTGATCGGTCAAGCGTCGAGTCTTCCAAAACTAATTTAAGAGTCTGAAAGGCTAATGTGGGCATAGGAGTAACTTAAAAATTGAGCGCACGTATTTCTAGGAGCCGGGGGCAGGGTGTTTAATTTAAATTCTTTTTATTCAGCAGTTTATTGATTTATTATTCATGGATAATCAGGCACCAGAGGTCCAGTCGACCCGCAGCAGGAACCTTCGAAGGGTCCAACTAGCTCGGACCATCAGTGAGTGGACTTTCTTTCATGAACGATTTTATATGCATGAGTTATATAAATGATTTATATAAATGAGATTACTGAAGTGATTTTTATAATGACTTGATACAAATAAGCTTTTATAAATCAGTTTATATGGGTTAATGTCATTATTTGATCTTGAAGAAGTTTTAAGAACTATTCATCTCGAACGTGATTTGTGCTGTACAATGCTTTGATTTACGTGTTGTTTAGTTACTGAAGCTCAGTAATATAAAAAGCAGAGTTTGAGAACTCTATCAGAGGAGATAGCAGCAAAATTTCAGTTTCACAAAAAGGCAGTGAGTTATTAGATTTTTCTAAAAATAGTTTATTTTAGAACCACCATGTACCCACCCTTTATTTGGTGATTACCTAGAGTTGGACCGATGTCTACGGACATCCAGTCCGATTTCAGTTTATGTCAGTGCACTTGACTTTGCCTCACAAGTTTCGGGGACGCTCGGACCGTGAGTGCCAGGATTTGCGGCTCGGCAGACTTGGTGTCCCGAGACCTGCGAGGATTGCGGCTCGGCTGACTTTATGTCCCCGAGACCTGCCAGGATTGCGGATCAGGCTGACTACGGTCCCCTGCATTCTGCCTGAGCGACTCGAGCTGACTTGGTGTCATCGAGGACCTGCCGGCGGATCAGGCTGACCATAGTCCCCTGTATCCTGCCAGTTTGCGGCTCGGATAGACTGCGTGTCATCCGAGACCTGCCAGGGGAATTGACGGACTTACAGGGGTACTTCTAGGTGGTACTTTTCAAGGAATTTCAGTGTTTTATGAAATTATTGTTTTCAGAAAATTTTATATCAGTTTTCTTAATATTCGTGCCGTTTTATATCTATATATATATACATATACGTATACCTATTGATTTACATGCTTTATATAATTGATTACAGATGAGCTTTAGATTTACTTACATAATTATTTTGACTACGGGGGTTAGTACATTTATAAACTAGTTTGAGAACATTCTTTTTGTCCACTCACATTTTCGACTTGTTTTTCGCCCCCAGGCCGTAGAAGTACGCGGGATCCACAACTGGGCCATTCATAGCTTCCGCGCCACTAAGTAAGGTACAGTTTTGTAGAAAATCCTTGAAACCCTGAAAACTTTAGAAAATGCTCTGATATCTAGTTGAAACTGAAAAACTGGAGTTGAGATCTGTTATTTGAGATATTCTGGCAGTTGGTGTGGATTTATTTGATCGTTTAACAGGTAGAAAATTTTGGGTTTGGTCAAAATACAGGGGAGACTCTGCCGAATTTTCGGCAAAAGTCTAAGGGAAATTTGAAAAGAATTTGAGACGAGAAGGGTAAAAAGGTCTTTTGTGCCCGACATTCGCTAGGTGTCGGACACGCACAGGATTCGACTCGGATTCCAAAGCAGAAATTGGGTCGGGTCCTGTCACCAAACACTTGAACTTAAAGATAATCACACTCAGCGTGTGTACAAATTCGCCTTGACTCTATGCCTCATTGGATAACTCTCAATTTTCTCATAAAACCTAAGGTTGCACTCTTACCCCGCATATAAGAATGGAGTTAGGTGAAGAAATCAAAATATAAGACACATGCATCCAAAATGAATAAAAGGCAATTTCTAGAAATATATTTCATGGAAAGGAAATCAAATACTAAGAACCATAGATGAAGTACATACCTCCACTTCTGAGTAAGAAGTCCCCACAAATCCATTAGGTCTTTTACTATGGTTGAAATGTAGGGCTAGGTTATGGGTTATGAAAGAAAGGATATGGAATATTGGAACTTGAGACATAACAATGCATTTTTCGTGTTATGTGGTTTGGCTCTTCAAATTTACTTCACCAAGGCATCCAGGATTTTTGATATGCTTTATTGTTTATTTATTTATTTTTTTGGGAATATATTTCTCTTTTTTTTTTTCCCCCCTTCTATTTTCTTTTTCTTGAACTATGAGCATATATTTCCTCAGTACACGCTACCTCTTTTGTTGATGTAGAGCTTAACCTTCATCCTTGTCTTCATGTGCCATGGCATATCCCAAGTTATAGGGTATGGCTAAAAATAGGGTGAAAAGGGTAAGGGAATATTGTGGGTGATGAAAGAAAAGGTTAAGTGTTTGGCTTCAAAGGATTTATGGCATACACAATGGGTAGGACATGATGAGAAGACCCAACCCAAATTCCACTTTGAAATCTGAGCCGAACCCTGTGCGTGTTTGACACCTGGCAGGTGCCGGGCACAATTGACCAAATTGCCCTTCTAGCAGAAACCAAAATTAACCTCAAGTTTGACTTATGTCGAAAATTTGATAGTGTCTCCCCTATAAATACTCGTTTCCCAAAATTTTCACTTGTAACAAACAATCTAAATATCTCCATTCGTTCAGCATGTACCAAAAATGGAATTCATACAACCAAACATACGTCACACATCAAAGTCCAAAGATACTGACATGATATATTCATGACAGGCTAAGCAGAAAAGAATATGTACAAATTAGCTAGTTGAGATGTACACCATAACCGCCACTTAATGCAAATAATATCAGATTAGGCTCACAAGTGAGAATGATAATAAAGAATTTATAAACTTTCCTCAAATATTGAAACTTCTCAATTACTAACAACCTCAACAAGATTTCGAGCATAAAGGAAAGACCTCAGCTTCTAATATAAATCTTGAAATAATAAACATATAAACTTCAGAATCTCAATGGCATGAAACGAACTTTGCAATCCTATCATGACATCAAGCCTCTTAAATCAGATAAATAGTTTTGCCAATTGAAATTGATCCCAACCTTCAAAACACACAAGTACGCTAACATATTTCAAATTAAATTGACTGAATAGCTTTACAATAATCACTTGGTCTCATGGCTGCATCTAGTAACTCTAGGTTGCTTACGTACCCTTAACAAGGGATCAAGCCATACGTAGTTCCTTCCATTTTTATACTGCACTTATTACATAAATTGACATATTCAAAATAAAATTACATATGAAAAATAGTGATCAAATTATCCAATAAATATTTATATATATATAATATTCAAAATGTACACATGAATTAACAAAGTACAATAATAAAATCCTAATTCAAGCATATTGTGGTGGTAGTGGTGGATAATATGTTTTGATAGCTTCCTAATCCTCAACTTTAGCCATCAAAGTCTCGATGATTACCTACAAAAAAACAAATATGATCAAATAACAACAACAACAAAAAAAAAAAAAAAACACAAACTCAAAACTAACTCCAAAAACACATATTAATGAAAAAAATTTAAAATTTGGAGAGAATATACCTTTTGGCAAGATTGAGAGTGAGAGAGAATGAGAGGGAGAAGTGAGAGAATTAGATAAGATAGTGATAGAGAGATGAGAGAGTGAGAGATAGTGAAAAGATAGATGAAAGAGTGAGTGAGAGTGAGAGATAGTGAAGAGAGAGATGAGAGATAGTGAAGAGAGAGATGAGAGATTAAGTGAGAGGA
>NW_023010232.1:0-29609 GCF_902201215.1 Prunus dulcis | reverse complement strand
AAAAGCCATTTTCCTCCTCTCAATTTCCAAAAATCAGTTCATAAATAAATAACCCAAAAATCTCTTTTTTAAAGTCCTTAATTTGTATTTGACCATGCAAAATCTCTCAAAACTATTCTCAAACTACATTCAAATATGTACAACATACTATTGAGAAAACTAGTATTCATAATTCATCAATTTCAAGCCACTGAGCATATATTTAAATATACACATATAATCTGACATTTAATTAATTTCTTATTCATGCCAAAACCCAGTTATCCAAGCCATTCCCAACTCCACACAATTAAACATAATATAACATTCTTGGAAGGTCAAAGCGATTGTATAATAATTCATAAGCATTCAATGAAACTCTCATAACAGAATACCATTTTAAAACAAACATCCAATTACAATTACAACTATTAAGTAGCCTCAACTGAGTCGACATAGACCACTATCTAAATCAATTGGGCTCGTAGCGCCCACATCCTTAATTTGTTNATATGATAATTCCTATTGGTCCATAACCATAAGTTGAACTCATCGAAGAAGTCTCATCATGATCTAACTATCGGTTTGGCTCTGATCGTGGAATTTGACCAATTTGGTCTACGGGCCCCACAATGTCCGATTTCCGATCCAAACATTCATATAAGTCCAACAGGGTCTAATTAACAAGTTTTGAGAGCTTGGTCTCAATCGAGCAGTCGGATCACTCTAGAACGTACGATCGTAAGGTGATCGGCATATCTTCGCAGAACTCAGGGGACACGTAGTCAACCCGAGCACACAGATCCTCCCAAAATCGAGTGACCAACCTGAAACGCATATCCATCAATTCCCCTCGCAGGACTTAGGAAGATATAATCAGCCTGAATGCAAATCCTCACACCACACAGTTCAAGCGTCCTCGACACTCGTGAGGTGTTGTCATAAATGATTGGACTGTTCCAAAGGCAACTGCCAGGGGGGTAGTCCTACGGTGGGGGTGAAAACCATTTTCCGAAACTTATCATAAAATTCCTCTTTTTCTACGAATCCACTTGCATAAATGCATTTTCCAAATCCTAGATAGAGCTAGCCGAATAGAAACCGAAACCAATCACGAAAATGGGTGTATTGAACGATCGGTAAAACCTCAAAATCGATTCAAGGGGTCATAATAGATAGCTAGAGCAAGTGAAGGGGATGAAGATGCATACATGGATCGAAGAAAACAGCTGCCAGAATTGCCGAAAATGGCTTCAAAAATCTGCCCAGTTTTCAAGTCAATATCTTCGGCACTACGCTGGTTTTCGATCGGAGAAAATAGGTAGGTCAAGTGAAGGAGGGAGAGACGATTCTTTTGGAACATGAATTGTCGAATTTAGTCGCCGAACAAAGACGAAATTGCAGTATGAAACGGCAACATCGCACGGAGAGAGAGAGAGAGAGAGAGAGAGAGAGAGAGAGAGAGAGAGAGAGAGAGAGAGAGAGAAAGAGAGAATAGTCTGGGAGAGAGAGTGTCGCGAGAAAGCGAAGCTGGATGTAGTTCTAGTGATCATAAATTACGATTGTGCCACTGCACTTCCGTAGATCATAACTTCTTCGCTTTAACTTCGAATTGAACTTGCCACTTATCTACGAACTCGTATCATGGAGCTCTACACAACGGTGACACTCAATTCCCAAAAATTCTTCCCAAACAAAAAGTGACTAAAGTACCCCTACGCCCAAGGGCGAAAATGTAATTTCACAATCAATAATTAATTGAATAGTCATTTTTGGGACAGGGTGTTACACTTGTAGGAAGCCTTAATATGATTCTAGTGATCCTTAATAATATGACTCTGGTAAGCCCTGTTATGGTTTTGGTAGGCCTTAAGTCATTTGTGGTGAGCCCTGATACCTTTTCAGTGATCCTTAATATCATTTTTGTGACCCTTACTACAGTTATGGCAAGTCTTAATATGATTTTGATGAGCCATAGTATGGTTATATTGAATCTTAATATGTTTCTAGTGAGTCTAATATGGTACTGTTTAAGTTGGATATATGGCCTACCAAGTAATTATTTAATAGTTAGTATTGAGGACATCTTTTGTAATGACTATTAAGTTATTTATGGGCAACACAAGTTGTTATAATTCATGACTATATGTTATCTTATGAAATACACGTATGCTGATTGTAGCGGAATATCAATTTGCAATTGATACTCATATGACCAATAACATATTTAGGATTATGTCCATACATCAAGACTTATCATGATTCATAATCCTAAATATGTTCCTGGTCATATGAGTATCAATTGGGCATTGATATTCCGCTACAATCAGCATACGTAGTATCTTCTCCCAAATGACAAGGTCTCAAGTCATTGAGTGTGCTGATACCAAGACATGTATGTACGTGCTTGCAAGAGAACAAGTACACTGAATGCGATCAAATACATGATTCTACAATGGAAGTCTTTACTCACATGTCAAACTAGATCTCATGGATTGCAATGGTGCAAACTAATCCTTCGACCTGAGACATCATAGATGTCTTATGGCTATGTTGTTTGTCTTTGAGATCTACTGTACCATTGTGTTGAAGAAGACATGACTTAAAGGTGTTTATCAGAACTCTCAATAAAGCCATGGAGGCAAATGAATGTACGACAAGGGATCTCTACTCTTAGTAAAGAGAGTGAATACTCCACAGATATGATTGATCAAATCTTTGCACAAAGTAGAAGATAAGATTTGAAAGAAGAGGTCTTCAGTTCTTATCAGAATAATCATATAAAGAAGTAATTCACAATATGGTATTTGATATTAGATTCCTTTATCTAATAATGTGAATATGAGTGTTGTATAAGACAAGGATTCAATTGCATGGCCATTCCAATTTAAATAGATTATGCCCTACACCTTATTTAGCTTGGATAACCATGAAATGCTGCTAGGCTTCAACCATGGTTTGTGGAAGTCCTGAAAGGATTAAACTCAATTGATTCACAAGTCAACTCATAGAAGTGGATCCCTCCCACTATCTTGCTAATAGGAACCATGGATCACACACCGAGAAATTAGATTAAAGAAACAAATGAAGAGAAAAGAAACTAGGAGTCAAAAGTCAAATTCAATGATCAAGTCAAAGTCAACATATTTCACCGGAGCAATTGACCAAGTCAAATTAGTGAGACTATAACAGTGATTGAAGGGTTAAATCATAATTCATAATTAAGAGTACATTAGGTGTCGTATATGATGAACTCCTGCGTACCCAAGTTGTGTTTCTTCCCAAGTTTGGTGTCGTACCGGGCTAAAAATATATTTGGGCCCATCCTTGGATTTTTTGGGCCTCAACAATGGTCATGATGAGCCCTAATATGGTTGTGGTGAGCCTTAGTATAGTTCTGATAAGCCTTAGTCCGATTATACTAAACCTCAGTATGGTTCTTGTAAGCCTTAATATGGTTCCAGTTAGTCATAATATGATTCTAGTAAGCCATCATATGGTTCTGGTGTGCATTAATATGTTTTTGGTTAGCTTTTATATGATTCTAGTGAGCCTTAGTGTGGTTCTAGTACACCTCATATGGTTTAGATAATTCATAATATAAATCTGATAAGCCATGTTATTGTTCTGGTAAGGCATAATATGGTTCTAGTAAGTCACAAAATGGTTCTAGTGAGCTTTAATATCGTTTTGGTGAGCCTTAATATGGTTCTAACGAAGCCATAAAATGATTCTAGTGAGTTTTAATATCGTTTTTGACAGAACCCGACCCAAATCCCACTTTGAAATCTATGTCGAACCCCGCATGTGTCCAACACCTGATAGGTGTCGGGCACACATCTAAAAACTGGTTTAAGGTATGGCTTCTGCTGGAAAACTGAAAGAGTCTCCCTTGAAAAAGACCAAAAACTCATAATTTTACCTGTACAACAAACTCAAATAATTTCTCAACTGTTCAACAAATTCAACTCCACAAAACTGATCATAACAAACCAATCATAAACTTGTGACTCCACCTAGGTTAGCCTAGGTTGCCTACATATCCTTATTGAGGGATCAAGCCACACGTAGTCCTTTATACAAGAAACAAAGTTGTCCATAAATCTGAAAACATGTATTAAAACCTTCACCAATAAGTACCAAGATAAAATCAACAATTCTAGTTTAAAACAGCTGAAAACTCAAATACTCTCCGCCTAGGCGTACCCCCAAGCATAATCCGTCAATTCCAATAATATTCCATCAAAAAAAGTACCATATATGTTACATCATTGAGAACTCGAGGGACACGTGGTCAGCTCAAGAATGCATATCTTCGCAGAATTCGGGGGACACGTGGTCAACCCAAGAACACATACCCTAGCAAAATCGAGTGACCAGCCTGAAACGCATATACATCAATTCCCCACGCAGGACTTAGGAAGACATAATCAATCTGAATGCGAATCCTCGCACCACACAGTTCAGGCGTCCTCGAGACTCATGAGGTGTTGTCATAAATGACTAGACAATTCCGAAGGCAACTGCCAGGGAGGGTTCTCCGACTGTAGGTTTGAAAACCATTTTCCAAAACTTATCATAAAATTCCTCTTTTTCTACAAATCCACTTTCAGAAATCCATTTCCAAATCCTTTCTCAACTTTCCAAAAATCAGTTCTTAAATAAATAACCAAAAATCCCTTTTTTAAAACGAGATCAATCCCAATTTGAATTTGACCATGCAAAATCTCTCAAAACTATTCTCAAACTACATTCAAATACAGACAACATACTATTGAGAAAACTAATTTTCATAATTCATCGATTTCATGCCACTGAGCATATATTTAAATATAGACATATAATCTGGCATTTAATTAATTTCTTATTCATTCCAAAACCCAGTTATTCAAGCCATTCCCAACTCCACACAATTAAACATAATATAACATGCTTGGAAGGTAAAAGCGATTGTATAATAATTCATAAGCATTCAATGAAACTCTCATAACATAATACCATTTTAAAACAAACCTCCAATTACAATTAGAACTACTAAATAGCCTCAACCGAGTCGACATAGACCACTATCTAAGTCAACTGGGCTCGTAAAGCCCACATCCTCAAATTGTTATATGATGATTCCTATTGGTCCATAACCATCGGTTGCAAAAATGTGATCCTCAATCACTATCGGTTGCAAAAATGTGATCCTCAATCACTGATGATCGCTCTAGGAGTACCAACCCTGGATATATATTTTCTTTCAAAAATTTCAAAAAAATTTGATGATCATTCTTCCGACATGGTATGACCTCAATCCATTTTGAAACATAATCCACAGCAACAAGGATATATAAGTAGCCAAAACATGGAGGAAAAGGACCCATAAAATCAATGCCCCAACAGTCAAAAATTTCAATAATTAAAATTGGGTTAAGAGGCATCATATTACTTCGAGTAATTTTGCCCAACTTTTGACAACTTGGACAAGTCTTGCAAAATTCATACACATCTTTGAAAAGTCTAGGCAAATAAAAACCACATGGAAGAATTTTGGCCGAAGTCTTTTTGGAAGAAAAGTGACCTCCACAAGCCTCAGAATGACAAAAAGATATGACACTAAATATTTCATCATCAGGAACACATCTACGGATTACCTGGTCAGGACAATATTTGAAGAGATACGGGTCATCCCAAAAGAAGTTTCTTACCTCAACCATAAATTTCTTTTTCTCTTGCTTGGTCCAATGAGGTGGGATAAGACCTGTAGCAAGAAAATTCACAATGTTAGCAAACCATGGTAACTTAGAAACACCAAAAAATTGTTCATCAGGAAATGAATCTTTTATAGGCAAATATTCAGAAGGCTCCTCAAAAGATATCCTAGAAAGATGGTCTGCAACAACATTCTCCACTCATTTCTTGTCCTTGATTGTAAGATCAAATTCTTGGAGAAGCAATAATCCATCTAATCAATTGTGATTTGGCTCCCTTCTTTGTCAATAAATACTTCAAGGCCGAATGATCTGTAAAAACAACAATTTGTGAGCCCAAAATGTATGACCTAAACTTTTCCAGTGCAAAAACTACAGCAAGCAATTCTTTTTCAGTTGTAGTGTAATTTTTCTGTGCACTATTCAACGTTCTGCTTGCGTAGCAGATAACAACAGGCTTCTTGTCTTTTCTTTGGCCTAGCACTGCCCCAATAGCACCATCACTAGCATCACACATTATTTCAAATGGCATAGACCAATCTGGGGGCTGCATTACAGGAGTTGATGTTAGCATTTTAATCAATTTCTCAAATGCTTCTTGACATGCATAATTCCAATCAAATTTAGCATCTTTTTCCAAGAGATTATTCAATGGCCTTGCAATTGCACTAAAATTTTGTATGAATATCCGGTAGAAACCTGCATGTCCTAAAAAAGATCTAATTTCTTTAACAGTTTTAGGAATAGGCAAATTAGCAATTAAATCAATTTTTGACTTATCCACTTCAATTCATTTGTGAGAAACAATGTGTCCAAGTACTATGCCAGATGTGACCATGAATTGGCATTTCTCCCAGTTAAGCACCAAAATTTTCTCTTTACACCTGATAAGAACATTCTCCAAGTTAGATAAACAATCAGAAAATGAATCACCAAACACAGTAATATCATCCATGAAAACTTCTAAATATTTTTCTACCATGTCACTAAATATGCTTATCATGCAACGTTGGAATGTGGCTGGTGCATTGCAAAGACCAAAAGGCATTTTTCTAAAAGCGAAAGTTCCAAATGGGCAAGTAAAAGTTGTTTTTTCTTGATCTTCTAATGAAATCTCAATTTGATAATATCCTGAATAACCATCTAAAAAACAATAATACATATGCCCTGCAACTCTTTCCAAAATTTGGTCAAGAAATGGTAAAGGAAAATGATCCTTTCTTGTGACTGAGTTCAATTTACGATAATCAATACACATTCTCCATCCAGTAGTGACCCTAGTTGGTACCATTTCTCCATTATCATTTTCAACTACTGTAACTCCTGATTTTTTAGGAACAACCTGTGTAAGACTCACCCATTTGCTATCAGAAATTGGATATATGATACCCGAATCCCAAAGTTTAAGTACTTCTTTTTGCACAACTTCTTTCATTCTTGGGTTAAGTCTACGTTGAGCCTGCCTAACTGGTTTAGCATCTTCTTCAAGAAAAATTGGTGTGTGCAAACCAAAGAACTAATACCTTTAATATAAGATAAAGTCCATCCAATAACAGTTTTATGATCTTTCAAAACTTTAAGTAACATACCTTCATGCAAAAGCTCTAGTTTAGAAGATATTACCACATGATAGGTCTCATCTTCTCCCAGAAAAGCATATTTAAGTCCAGCAGGAAGAGGCTTCAATTCACACTTTGGGGCTTTTTCTCTTGATGATTTTGTCTCATCACTCACAGTTGGCAACTCCTCATATTTTGGTATCCAACCATTATGTTCTTGTACCTGCGCAGAATCCAACAAAGAACAAAGAAATTGTATTTCAAAATCTTGTGCAAAATTACAATCCCTATTTACTAAACAAAATTGCAATGGATCAGAAGAAAAAGAAGAATTAAAGCAATTTTGAACAATTGTTGACATCTTTGTCGACATCTTCCTTGTTTGTGGGTTGCTTGCATATGTTGAATATGTTGAGCTCCAATGTCATGTTCCCAAATGATAGTTGCATAAGTCCATTCCTGCAATTTATATGAGCATTAGATGTAGCAAGAAATGGTCCAGGAATTTGAGAATTAGAATGCACAACTGGTTCAGTATCCAAAACTATAAAATCAACTGGAAAATAAAATTTGTCTACTTGAACCAGCACATCTTCCACCATACCTCTTGGGATTTTGACTAAACGGTCAGCCAATTGCAATGTTATTGAGGTGGGTTTTAATTCACCAAGACCCAATTGCTTATAAATCGAGTAAGGCAACAAATTAACACTAGCACCCAAATCCAATAAAGCTTGTTCAATGCTAAAATTCCCAATAATACAAGAAATTGTGGGACAACCTGGATCTTTGTACTTGGGTGGAGTATTAGTTTGAAGAATTGCACTTACATTTTCAGTTAAAAATGCGGTCTTATCAACATTGTGCTTTCTTTTGATAGTGCATTAATCCTTCAAAAATTTTGAATATGAAAGAATTTGTTTTATAGCATCCAAAAGAGGTATATTGATTTTAACTTATTTAAAAACCTCCAAAATTTTAGGATTTTGATTTATCTTTATAGCCTTAAGTACTTGTGGGAATGGAGAAGGAAAAGGGCACTTAACAATTTCAGAATCATTATTTTCTTTTCCATTATTTTTGGATTTTTCTGAATTCTTTTTATTTTCAACTGTTACTAAATCATCTGTCCCAAATGGGCCTCATGAATACTCGTAACCTTCCATACCACAACCATCTCAACAAGCCCCAGGCATTCGCGTGGCTTGGGCCCACTTAAGCATGTAGCGTATTGTGTTGCTTATTTACTTGGCGTGTTGTCTTGCGTACCCAAGTTGGGTTTTTTCCCAACTTAGGTGTCGTAATGGGCTAGAAATATATTTGGGCCCAGCCTTGGATTTTATGGGCCTCAACAATGGTCATGATGAGCACTAATATGGTTGTGGTGAGCCTTAGTACAGTTCTGATAAGCCTTTGTCTGATTCTACTAAACCTCAGTATGGTTCTTGTAAGCCTTAATATGGTTCTGGTTAGTCATGATATGATTCTAGTAAGCCATAATATGGTTCTGGTGTGCTTTAATATTTTTTGGTTAGCTTTTATATGATTCTAGTAAGCCTTAGTATGGTTCTATTACACCTCATATGGTTAGATAATTCATAACATAAATTTGATAAGCCATGTTATTGTTCTGGTAAGCCATAATATGGTTCTAGTGAGCCTTAATATCGTTTTGGTGAGCCTTAATATGGTTCTAACGAAACCATAAAATGATACTAGTGAGTTTTAAAATCTTTTTTGACAGAACCCGACCCAATCCCACTTTGAAATCCGTGTCGAACCCAGTACGTGTCCAACACCTGATAGGTATCGGGCACAAATAACCAAATACCATTCTTACCCTAATCCAAAAACTTGCGGTTGCACCTAGGTTAGCCTAAGTTGCCTACGTACCCTCACTGTGGGATCAAGCCGCACGTAGTTCTTTATACAAGAAACAAAGTTCAACCCATATGTAAGCACATGAATTAAATATTCCTTCACACTTTCCGAAAACCAAAGGCTTCAAACTCTAATCAATTTTAGTTTAAACATCTTAAAACTCAAATGCTCTCCACCTAGGCGTACCCTCAATCATAATCCGTCAATTCCAATTATACTCTGTCAAAACAAGTACCATATATGTTACATCATCGCAGAACTCGAGGGACACGTGGTCAGCCTGAAAATACATATCTTCACAGAACTCGGGGGACGCGTAGTCTACCCGAGAACACATATCCTCGCAAAATCCAGTGACCAGCTTGAAACGCATATTCATCAATTCCCCTTGCAGGACATAGGAAGATATAATCAAAACAAACCTCCAATTACAATTACAACTACTAAATAGCCTCAACCGTGTCGACATAGACCACTATCTAAGTGAACTGGCCTCGTAGGGATCACATCCTCAATTTGTTACATGATAATTCCTTTTGGTCAATCCAACGATTGGTTTGGCCTCGATCGTGGAATTTGACCAATTTGGTCTACGGGGCCCATAACCTCCGATTTCCGATCCGAACATTCATATAAGTCCAACAAGGTCTAATTAACAAGGTCTGAGAGCTTGGTCTCAATCGAGCCGTCGTGTCACTCCAGATCACACGATCGTACGGTGATCGGCATATCTTCGCAGAACTCAGGGGACACATAGTCAACCCGAGAACAAATATCCCCACAAAATCGAGTAACCAGCCTGAAATACATATCCATTAATTCCCCTCGCAAGAGTTAGGAAGATATAATCAACCTGAATGCAAATCCTCAACCACACAGTTCAGGCATCCTCGACACTCATGAGGTGTTGTCATAAATGACTGGACTATTCCAAAGGCAACTGCCAGGGGAGGGGTACTCCTACGGTGGGTTTGAAAACCATTTTCCAAAAATTATCATAAAATTCCTCTTTCTCTACAAATCCACTTCCATAAATCCATTTTCCAAATCCTAGATAGAGCTAGCCGAACAGAAACCGAAACCATCGGCGAAAGTGGGTATATTGAAAGATTGGTAAAACATCAAAATTGATTCAAGGTATCAGCATAGAAAGCTAGAGCAAGTGGAGGGGATGAAGATGTATACCTGGATCGTAGAAAACAGCCGCTGGAATCTCCGAAAACGTTTTTGAAAATCTGCCCAATTTTCAAGTCAATATCTTCGGCGCTACGCTGGTTTTCGATCAGAGAAAATGGGTAGCTCACGTAAAGGAGGGAGAGACAATTCTTTTGGAACAAGAATTGTCGAATTTAGTCTCCGAACAAAGACGAAATTGCAGTCTGAAACAGCGGCATCGCACGGAGAGGGGAGAGAGAGAGAAAGAGAAAAAAAAATAGTCGGGGAGAGAGAATGTCGCGAGAGAGAGAACCTGGATGTGGTTCTCGTAATCATAAATTACGATTGTGTCACTGCACTTCCGTAGATCATAACTTCTTCGTTTAAACTTCGAATTGAACTTGCCACTTGTCTACAAACTAGTATCATCCAGCTCTACACAACGGTGACATCGATTCCCCAAAATTCTTCTTGAACAAAAGTGACTAAAGTACCCCAATTCCCAAGGGCAAAAATATAATTTCACAATCCATAATTAATTGAACAGTCATTTTTGGGACGGGGTGTTACAGTTTTAGGAAGCCTTAATATGGTTCTAGTGATCCTTAATAATATGGCTCTAGTAAGCCCTGTTATGGTTTTGGTAGGCCTTAAGTCATTTGTGGTGAGCCCTGATACCTTTTCCAATGATCCTTAATATCATTTTTGTGACCCTTAATGCAGTTATGGCAAGTCTTAATATGGTTTTGATGAGCCGTAGTATGGTTCTATTGAATCTTAATATGTTTCTATTGAGTCTCAATATAGTATTGTTTAAGTTGGATATATGGCCTACCAAGTAATTATATAATAGTTAGTATTGAGGACATCTTTTGTAATGACTATTCAGTTATTTATGGGCAACACCAGTTGTTTTAATTCATGACTATGTCATCTTATGAAATACAACACAACTATAGTCCTAGGAATATGTATATATGTAAGTGGACATGAGAACTATGTAATGAGATTGCATACATCAAGACTTATCATGATCCATAATCCTAAATATGTTCCTGGTGATATGAGTATCAATTGTGCGTTGATATTCCGCTACGATCAGCATACGTAATATCTTCTCCCAAATGACGAGGTCTCAAGTCATTGAGTGTGCCGATACCAAGACATGTATGTAGGTGCTTGCAGGAGAACAAGTGCACTGAATGCGATCAAATACATGATTCTACAATGGAAGTCTTTACTCACATGTCAAACTAGATCTCATGGATTGCAATGGTGCAAACTAATCCTTCGACCTGAGACATCACAGATGTCTTATGGCTATGTTGTTTGTCTTTGAGATCACTATACCGTTGTGTTGAAGAAGACATGACTTAAAGGTGTTTATCAAAACTTTCAATAAAGTCATGGAGGCAAATGAATTTACAATAAGGGATCGCTACTCTTAGTAAAGAGAGTGAATACACCAAAGATATGATTGATCAAATCTTTGCACAAAGTAGAAGATAAGATTTGAAAGAAGAGGTCTTCAATTCTTATCAGAATAATCATATAAAGCAATAATTCACATTATGGTATTTGACATTAGATTCCTTTATCTAATAATGTGAATAGGAGTATTGTAAAGAGAAGGATTCAATTGCATGGCCATTCCAATTTAAATAGATTATGCCCCACATCTTATTTAGCTTGGATAACCATGACACGCTGCTAGGCTTCAACCATGGTTTGTGGAAGTCCTAAAAGGATTAAACTCAATTGACTTTCACCAATATAAAGAATTAAATGGTGAGATTTAACTCACAAGTCAACTCTTAGAAGTGGAGCCCTCCCACTATGTTGCTAGTAGGAACCATGGATCGCACACCTAGAAATGAGATTAGAGAAACAAATGAAGAGAAAAGAAACTAGTAGTCAAAAGTCAAAGGTCAAAGTCAAAGATCAAGTCAGAGTCAACATATTCGATCGAAGCAATTGACCAAGTCAAATTAGTAAGACTATAATAGTGATTGAAGGGTTAAATCATAATTCATAGTTAAGAGTAAATTATGGAATTAACTTTGACATAAGTGTTGTATGGCAACACAAATCCAAGGACCCAACTCGAACCCACATTTCTACCCATGGCCTGCCATAGGAGAGTGCAAGTCGACACCAACACTGCGGTTGCTACTCAAATTTCAAGCCTTCTTTGAGGCTTGCTTCTTGTGATTAAGAGGCGAAGAAGGCAGGACAAAGAATGTATTTACTCAAGTCATAGAAGGTAGTCTCCCAATTCTGTCCATTTTTTACTTATCCTGCCTTTGGTGATGATGCTTAACACTTCCGTTCTGTCTATATCAGACCCCTCCCTTACAAGGAACATAGGTGGACAGTCTGTCCAAGCTGGAGAAGTGATTGGTAAGCCTTCCATCTTTCTGTTTCTTTTATTATTTTCTCGCTGGATTAACTTCAGACTTGTTTCTGTTTTCTGTCTCAGTCAACTTTGTCATTGTTGATGGAGATTTGGAGCTTCCCTAGGGAGATGAAGAGGGTAAAAATCGTGTGGAACTACCAGCTAGTGAGGTGACTCCTTTTGGTAGAAAAAACAAGAGAAAAAAAACTGCTCCAGTTTATGAGAGTACTGCCTAGCCAAACACTTAAGGTAAAGTCTTTGAGATTTCTGAGCTTTCTTAATCCTGTTATCTCTTTCCTCTCGTATGTTCTAATCATCTTTATTGCCTATTTCTTTGCAGTTGAAAGTCCCCCTCCTCCTCCTGCAAAGTCCAAAAGACTTAGAAAAAGGACTGTGGTGGAGATGTAGCCACAGAAGAACACGTAGTAGTTCCTACAACCACTTCTGGCACAGATGAGGAACTGAGGGAGGCCTTTGAAGCTATGGAGCAAGAGAAGGAGCCCCATGAGAAGAAGAAGAAGAAGAACAAGAAGAAGAAGAAGAAAAAGAACCCCATGAAAAGATGAAAGAATTAGAAGAAGAGGTGAGTTTTATTGACTATATCAGTGCTTTTTGCCTTTTGATTCCCTTCAATCTGACTTCTGTTTTTCCGTAGAAGGAAATCCCTGCTGAAGTGATTGCAGAGAGCATCGCTTTGGCCCAAAAACAGTAACAGATCCCAAGAGCAGAGCTGACTAATTCAGATTTGGCTCTTTTTGAGGATGCAGAGGCAGAACACTCTACTGCTGTTCTAGCACCTGAGGAATAGGTGGAGCAGTCTGTGTCAGAACCTGTGGATCAGGTAGAACAAATGGTTGCAGTACCAGAACCTGAAGTGAAAGTAGCTGCTACTGTTTCTGACCTTGTGGTAAATTTTATTTTAACTTTGTCCACCTGTTTTCCTGTAGTTATGTTTTGTCGGTGCTTCCTCATCAGTTAGTCTTTTCAGGTAGAAGTGCTTAGGACTGCTGGGGTTTTGGCAGTGGTGACCAGTCCCTTGAAGCCTTCCATCGTTGCTGTAAGTGTTAATGTATTCCTAGCTTCTTTCTTTTGTCTCTACCTGGTTCTGACTTACTTTCTTTTCTGCAAGTGACTATATATTCCGTTCCAGGTTCATCTGCCACGGCTTCCTATGCTGATCCAGAGCTGGTAGAATTTAAGGCTATGGATCTAGATGCCCAGTTGGACAAGCTTGAGAAACTCAGCTCCACTCCTGGCAAGGCAAAGTCTAAGGTAGTGGAGGAAGCCATTGAGAGGCTGAAGATCTGGCAATCTATTGAGCTAGAGCTGGATGAGGATAGGGAAGTTTTTGACCAACTGATGAAGGATTTGGACCTACTGTACAGACAGAACATGGCCCTCAAACCCATACTTGAGATGAGCCTTGGCCTGGCAAGAGATGTGCTCAACCTTCATGACCGTTATGAGGATCTCAAGCCCACCTTCAAGACCTCTGAGTTCTGCAAAGCCACCCATGAAGCCAACTTGGTTGACTATGAAAAGCAAAAGGCAGAACTGGATCAGATGGTTGTAGGGTATAAGGAAGCTAAGGCCACTGCAGACAGGTTGGAGAAGCAGATTGAGGAGCTTTAAAAGCGGCTAGTAGAGTGCACGGACATATAGAGTAGGCTCGATGACAGGACCCGACCCGATTTCCACTTTGAAATTCGAGCCAAGTCCTGTACGTGTCCGACACCTGGCGAATGTCGGGCACAAATGACCTTTTTACCCTTCTTGCTTCAATTTCTCTTTAAATTTTTCCTTAGACTTCTGCCGAAAATTCGGCAGAGTCTCCTCTATACTTTGACCAATCCCAAAATTTTTCACCTGTCAAACAATCTCAAATATTTCACTCAACAGCGAGAATGTTTCCAATAATCAATGCAATTCCAATCTCCAAATTTTTCAACTGGATATCAGAGCATATTCTCAAGTTCTCAAGGTTTAAAGGATTTTCTACAACTCTACCTTACTTGGTGGTGCGGAAGCTATGACTGGCCCGGTGGTGGATCCCGCATACCTCTATAGCCTGGGGGCAAAAAACAGTTTGAAAATGTGAGTGGACAAAAATAATGTTCTTTAAAACAATTATCATAAACTTAATATTCCCCCATTGTAAAAAGAACTTTAGCTAAATAAAACTGAATACGTACTTTCTACGCCAAGCATATTCAACTCAAGGCATTCTATATCAGTCATACTCAAGCTCGAAAGTTTCATACAAAAACCACTGAAATCAAAGCTTCCATAAAAGTGCTGAAGTCAAACGTGTATAAAAACTCTATACTCAAGCTTTGCATAACTGAGTAAAGATAAAGGCATCTATACTTGAAAAATCAGAAAGCTGATTTAAAAATAACTGAAAATCATAATTAAGTAAAAGAAACTCAAAACCTTTTGAAAATACTACCAGTTCGTACCCCTGTCATTTTCGTCAATTCCCTGGCAGGTCTCGGGCGTCACACAGGCTACCCGAGCCGCAAATTGGCGAAATCAGGGGACTATGATCAGCCTGTCCCGCCGGCAGATTCCTCGGTGACACCAAGTCAGCTCGAGTCGCTCTGGCAGGATGCAGGGGACCGTAGTCAGCCTGATCCGCAATCCTGGCAGGTCTCGGGGACACAAAGTCAGCCGAGCCGCAATCCTGGCAGGTCTCGGGACACCAAGTCTGCCGAGCCGCAAATCCTGGCACTCACGGTCCGAGCGTCCCCGAACTCGTGAGGCAAGTCAAGTGCACTGACTAACTGAAATCGGACTGGATGTCCGTAGACATCGGTCCAACTCTGGGTAATCACCAAAGAAAATGGGTACGAGGTGGTTTTAAAATAAATTCCTTTAGAAAAAAACTATCTGAAGAATAACTGTAAAACTCAAGTCGTGCTGCGGTCTCAACTGATTCGAAATTCAAACTCTGTTTCTATAACTGGTAAATAAGCAGCACCGATTTATAAAACTGTTACTGTACTGATCATGTTCAAAATCGTAATAAAACTTACTCAAAGACTAAATAAAGAAACTTATTCAACTAAATTCATTTCTAAATACTTATTTATATAAAATTAATATAAACTCATTTATAAAACTTATTTATATAAAATCACATCAAATCATTCATAAAATCTGATTTATGAAAGAATGTCCACTCACAAATGGTCCGAGCTACTTCGACCCCTCGAAGGTCTTTTTTTACACTTCGGCCGAGCTCCTGGTGCCTGATTACCCCGAAAGATTAAATTAATAAACTGCTGAGTAAAACGAAATTCAACTAAACACCCTGCCCCCGGCTCCTAGAAATACGTGCTTTTCAACTCAAATTACTCATATGCCCACATTAGCCTTTTCGGACAGTTGGACCAGTTTTGGGAGGTCCGATACTCAGCTAAACGATAACTGTTAGATCGGCCGACCCGGGACCCGTGGGGTCCACGATCTCCGATGGCCAATCTGGACTTGTTTCTCATAGGATGGGAACCATGTTCTGCGAATTTGGTCCGAAACGGACGGTCGGATTGGCCAAAATCGCATTATCGCTTAAAACCCTAACCCTAGCCCCAGGGTTCGCGATTCTGGAGTATCCAGGACTCCGATTCGCAATCCGTCGAATCCTACGCGATCCTGAAGTCACGTAGACCGACATATCCAAAATTCAGCGCGATCCAACGATTACAAGACACTGCACCCAAGGATCGCGCGATATGGAAAATCCGTTCGGGGCTCAAACGGACTCCGAATCGAGATCCGCGAAATCCCATGCGCTCGTGACGACACGAGGACCTCAAAACTGGCCAGAGCCATGCCACCACCCTGGCCCACGCGCTGCCACACTCGCGGGCAGATCGGGTGTCCAAAGCGATTCGGGTGTGCCGAAAAATCGTGGAACCGAGACTCCAAACTCCTACCCTAGGTAAAACACCCCATTTGGAGTCACTTTTGTTCTTGGACAACCCCCAAAAAGTGACCGGAAATGGTAGTTTCGTGCGGCTGAAGTTCGGCCAAATTTTCAAGTTCAAAATCGAACCCCTTAGAGCTAAAATCGATCGAGACCCATATGCCCATCAGCTAGAACACGAAAAATAGCTGAGAAACCATACCTTACTCGATCGACTTGGTGGAGAAACGGAGGAGAAATCTGAATTGGAAGTTCGAACCGACCGACTCCGGCCACGGTAGTGGCAGCGCTGGGTCGGGGGTGGTTCGCCGTCGAGTGGTGGTTCATTTGGGACCGGTCCCGGAGATCGGCCCCAATTGTGGTGGCCGGGGGAGCGGTCTGAAGGCACGGGGGTCGCTGCCAAAATCGAACGGGAGGAGAGAGAGAGGGCTGACGGGGGAGAGGAGAGAGAGCGCTATAAAAATCTGACTTTTTGACCAAATTACCATTTTGCCCCTCGCGGTTTTTAGACCATAACTTCTTCGTTACGGCTCCGATTCGGGTCTACTCCGTGTCTACGAACTCCTCTCGCCGCGCTCTACGCAATGGCACAAGCGAAATTCCCAAATTCTTTTTCGATTAAAAAGTCAGATTTTCCCCCATTAAAATATGCGAGGGCAATTTGGTCATTTTGCTAAAAGATATTTTCTTTACTTTTTTAGATATTTTCTTTCTTTTTAGATATTTTGTTTTGGGTTCTTACACTCGAGGCTAGATTGAGTTCCAAGACCAAGGCTACCTTCCTTGTGCAGAACATGGTTTCAACTTCCAGGCCAGCTCTATGAATTGTAGAGGCTTCAATCCACCAGGGGTGCTGCTTCAGAAGGAACTCTCTATCAAGAAGGCCAGTTTGCAAGAAACCCTTAGGAAATTAGGGTTTTGGATTCTAGTTTTTAGAAATGTAATAAATAATTTAGCCATAAAAAGTGGCTGTATTTAAATAAAAGTTTATTTATTTTTGTGGGAATTCGATTTCTTTTGACAAAAAGAAGAAAGAGAGAAAGTAAATTAAAGCATACTTAACAAATTACAACAAAAATGAAAGTGATCAGAAATTTAAACAACAGTTTCATCTTGCTGTTTCTCTATTTTAGGATCTGTCTGCACAACCTGTGAATCCCACATAGTTGGATAAAACTTCTTTAACCATTTGCCATTAATTGGTGCAGCATGGACATCTGCATCTTGATTCTGTAATCTGTATGCCTCCATTCCAAGGATCTGATTACTTATGAAAGGACTTTCCCATATAGGTGACTATTTTCCATAACCAGCTATATGCATTCCAAGGGGCAGAACTGCTTTCCAAACTATTTCCCCCTCTTCAAAACTCTTGTTCTTGACTCTTTTGTTGTAAGCCCTTGATACAACTTACTTTCCTACTAAGAGTTTGTTGAGGGTATTAATCCTGCTTGTATCCAATCCTTCTAGTTTTAATTGCATGGCTTGAGATTAGTCTTCTCCAACCAGACTGTGTTGGTGAGCAATTCTGAGGGATTGGACTGCTATCTCCATAGGCAGAATTGCATCATGGCTATAGGTTAGAGCATAAGGGGTCATGCCAGTTCCTTCTCTTTTTGAAGTTCTATATGCCCACAGAGTTTCTCACAACTTCTCATGCCACTGTTTTGGATTTCTCTCAAGCATTTTTCTGATAATGTTGATGATCACCTTGTTACTTGATTCAGTTTAGGCATAATAAGAGGCGGATTGAAGCAGTTTGAATTTAAATGCTTCTGCCATATCCAGTATTTCTCCAGATATGAAAGAAGATCCCCTATCAATTGTGATCGATTCTGGAATGCCAAACCTTTGTATAAGATGCTCTTCTATGGAAGTGATGATTTCTTGAGATGTTGTGCACTTAACAGGCTTGGCTTCCACTCATTTGGTGAAATAATATGTAGCTACAATGATAAAACAGTGTTGTTTGCTACTGGCTGGATAAATCTTACCAATGAGATCCATTGCCCATCCTCTGAAAGGCCATGGTTTTACTACTGGATTCATGGGAATTGAAGGAGCTTGCTGGATTGGGCCGTGCTTTTGACAAGCCTCCCACACCCTTGGGAATAATCAACGCAATCTTCTATCATAGTTGGCCAGAAGTAGCCATATCTTCTAATTAATCAGCACATCTTTCTTCCTCCTTGGTGAGCTCCATATGTCTCCCATGATTTTCATGTATTCTTTCTTTCCAAGGCACCTCAGGAGCACTTCATCCTTGCTTTTTCGAACCAAATCTCCATTCCACATAAGGTAGTTTAAAGTCATGATTCTGACTCTTTTTTCAGACTGCAGGGTTGGGTATTACAAGTAATTTATGATAGGATTTCTCCAATCATCTTCAGTGATTATGGCAGAATTAACATCTATCTCCATTCCTCTGGTCAGAACAGATGGTAGAATTTTCTTTCCTACATTGATGATTCTTTGCACACAGTCTTCAGGCATTTGTATACCTGTTGCTATCTGAGCCAATTCATTGGCTGCAAATTTTCCTCTCTTGGGATATGTTCCCAAGTAGTTTCTCTGAATTCTGTCAGCAGGTTTCTAGCTGAAACTAAGCAAACAGCTAAAGAAGGACTCAGACACTTGTATTCTCCAGCAATCTGTTTCAACACAAGCATAGAATCTCCCAGTATTTCCACAGATTGGATCCCTAATTCCGCCAGCATTTCTAGGCCAATGATTAAAGCTTCATATTTAGCCCTGTTATTGGTGCACCGGAAATCTAACTGGAAAGAATAACAATGTATGATCCCTAGTGGTTCCTCTAAAACAATCCCTGCTCTGGAAGCAACATCAGTCTTTGATCCATCAAAGTACAGTTTCCAAGGTGTAAGGTGAACTGAATAGATGGGATTGTTGAGGCAAGTATGAACTCTATTAGCAGATCTGCATTTGCTATGTCCAAAGAGTCCATATTTTCAATCTTTTCTCCTGGGTGATCTGCTAGGAAAGGGTTTCGAAACTTTGCCCAGTTTTCAATTCAATATCTTCAGCGCTACGCTGGTTTTTGATCGAAGAAAATTAGTAGGTCAAGTACAGGAGAGAGAGACGATTCTTTTGGAACTAGAATTGTCGAATTTAGTCTCCGAACAAAGATGAAATTGCCGTCTGAAAAAACGGCATCACACAGAGAGCAGAGAGAGACAGAGAGAGAAAATAGATAGGGAGAGAAAGTGTCGCTAGAGAGAGAAGCTGGATGTGGTTCTAGTGATCATAAATTATGATTTTGCCACTGCACTTGCCTAGAACATAACTTCTTCGTTTTAACTTCGAATTGAACTTGCCACTTGTCTACAAACTCGTATCATCAAGCTCTCCCAACGGTGACACTCAATTCCCCAAAATGAAGAATTAAATGGTGTGATTTAATTCACAAGTCAACTCATAGAAGTGGAGCCCTCCCACTATCTTGCTAAAAGGAACCCGTGGATCGCACACCGAGAAATGAGATTAGAGAAACAAATGAAAAGAAAAGAAACTAGGAGTCAAAAGTCAAAGGTCAAAGTCAAGTATCAAGTCAAGTCAACATATATGACCTAAACAATTGACCAAGTCAAATTAGTAAGACTATAATAGTGATTGAAGGGTTAAATCATAATTCATAATTAAGAGTAAATTATGGAATTAACTTTGACATAAGTGTTGTATGGCAACAAAAATCCAAGGACCCAACTCAAACCCACACTTCTACCCATGGCCGGCCATAGGAGAGTGCAAGTCGACACCAACACTATGGTTGTTGCTCAAATTTCAACCCTTCTTTGAGGCTTGCTTCTTGTGATTAAGAGGCGAAGAAGGCTGGACAAAGAATGCATTTACTAAAATCCTTTATTTGATGACGCAAAACTTAACAAAAACAAAAACATGAAAAATGTACTAGAAATCACACATAAACCAAAAACAAAAGCGAAAACAAAAGTTGAGAATGCTTGGGTTACCTCCCAAGAAGCTTTTCTTTATAGTCATGAGCTAGACTTTTCGAATGCCTTTAGTGGGGCGGAAGTAGCAAAGAATGCTACTTCTTCCAATTACTGCTTGGGTTGTTGTCTGAACTCCTTGCGAACAATAGCCTTGTCAAGTGATGTATTGGTGTGATTCTTGGCAAGGAGATGCCACAAGAGTCGACTCATCTTAGAGGCTTCAATCCACCAGGGGTACTGCTTCAGAAGGAACTCTCTATCAAGAAGGCCAGTTTGCAAGAAACCCTTAGGAAATTAGGGTTTAGATTCTAACTTTTAGAAATGTAATAAATAATTTATCCATAAAAAGTGGCTATATTTAAATAAAAGTTTATTTATTTTTGTGGGAATTCGATTTCTTTTGACAAAAAGAAGAAAGAGAGAAAGTAAATTGAAGCATACTTAACAAATGACAACAAAAATGAAAGTGATCAGAAATTTAAACAACAGTTTCATCTTGTTGTCTCTCTATTCCAAGATCTGTCTGCACAGCCTGTGAATCCCACATAGTTGGATAAAACTTCTTTAACCATTTGCCATTAAATGGTGCAGCATAGACATCTCCATCTTGATTCTGTAATCTGTATGCCCCCATTCCAAGGATCTGATTAATTATGAAAGGATTTTCCCATGTAGGTGACCATTTTCCATAGCCAGCTATATGCATTCCAAGGGGCAGAACTGCTTTCCAGACTATTTCCCCCTCTTCAAAACTCTTGTTCTTGACTCTTTCGTTGTAAGCCCTTGATACAGCTTGCTTTCCTGCTAAGAGTTTGTTGAGGGTATTAATCCTGCTTGTATCCAATTCTTCCAGTTCTAGTGGCATGGCTTGAGAGTAGTCTTCTCCAACCAGACTGTGTTATCTGGCCTTGGCTTGTCTTTTATATCACTTATATCAAAGTTCTAAACCCTAAAATTGACAGAAAAGTCGTCTAAGAAGTCTTGGTAAACAAGGAATCCAAATAGGAAAGTAAAAATCATAATTCCTAACTCCACTGGGAAATACAGCTCAGCCCAATGTTCACACGATTTGGGGATCTTCGGCCTTGTAGAAAAATAATCATTAAAAATATGTTTTAGAAAGATAAATGTCTTATGTCTCCAACCAATTATCTAAACCGTATGAGGTGTACTAGAACCATACTAAGGCTCACTAGAATCATATAAAAGCTAACCAAAAACATATTAACGCACACCAGAACCGTATTATGGCTTGCTAGAATCATATTATGACTAACCAAAACCATATTAAGGCTTACAAGAACCATACGAATGTTTAGTAGAATCGGACTAAGTTTATCAGAACTGTAGTAAGGCTCACCACAACCATATTAGGGCACATCATGACCATCGTTGAGGCCCAAAAAATCCAAGGCTGGGGCCAAATATATTTCTAGCCCGGCACGACACCTAACTTGGGAAGAAACTTAACTTGGGTACGTAAGAGTTCGTCATATGCGCTTGCACACGTGCCACGATAAGCAAATAAGCAACACAACACGCTACAAGCTTAAGTAGGGAATTCCTGGGGCTTGTTGAGCGGGTTGTGGTATGGATTACTAGTATTCACGAGGCCTATTAATGGTCCAAGGAGTGGAAGTTTTGGGCTACTTGGGAGCATCAAAACTCAAGCCCATTCCCAGCGCCTAAGAGCCATTGGTCAAAGAGGTAAAGCCGGGAGGCTATAATATTTTTTTTAATGCGAAAACGCGTATAGCCGCACGGCTATACTATTTTTTTGAAAAACAATTAGGAAAAACTTAGTACAGCCGTTCAACTGTACCCTTTTTTTAAATATATATTATTTTTATTCAATAATATGTGAGAATTATATGTATAATACGTGAATTTTGTGTGTCTTAGTGAAATTTTTGTAAAAAAGATGTGCATTAAACATGAGAAATACTTGTGTACGTGTATAATACTATATTAAACGTAAAACTGCTAAAATCTTTATACGGGTAACTTTGGAAAAGTAAAAAATCAAAAAGGGACCATAAATTTTCGAGTAATGGCATAATAATGATGGATAGGGCTCTTGGGCTATGGAGAAACTTAATTAAGACACCCAAACAATTTCACTAAAGACTTAACAAATAGAAATTAATTACTTTGTGGAGTTTTTCATAAATTTTTTATATTAAATAATAATTAAAATATAATTTCTAAGCAAAGTGATTAAAAAAGGCTAAGATATTACTTGATTACATATAGTAAATTAAAGAAGTAGGCCAAAAAACAAAAGTAAAGAAACAAATTTTATATTTTGAAAATATTAAAAATAAAAAAGAATATAGCCGCGCGGCTATACTATGTATATATTTATAAAAAAAAAAAAAAGGACACTCCTAGCCCCTAGGGGCCATGTGTCAAAAGAGTAAAACCTATTTTCTTAAAACAACTTAGGTATACTATTTTTTATGCAAAAACGAGTATAGCCGCACGGGCTATACCTTTTTCTATAATAAATATATATTATTTTTATCCAGTAATATGTGAAAATTATGTGTATAATACGTGAATTTTGTGTGTCTTATTGAAGTTTTTGTGAAAAATACTTGTATTAAACATGAGAAATACGTGCGTACGTGTGTAATACATTATTAAACATGAAAGTACTAAAATCTTTATACGGGTAACAACTTTGGAAAAGTAAAAAATCAAAAAGGGACAATAGATACTCCACTAACAGGTCGGCCATGGGCATAGGGTACTCGTCCTTGGGGGTTGCAAGATTTAGATTTCTATAATCCGTGCAAACCGTTAGAGCTCCAGTAATTTTCAATACTGGCACAATGTTGGCCAGCCACTCAACGTATCGGGCGGTATGGATAAAGACGGCTTTGAGAAGATGTTAAATTTCTTCTTTGACTTTTAGTTGTACCTAGGCAGAAAATCACAGGTGGTGGTTGTTGGAAAGGTTTGAACCTGTCTTTGATTTTCAATTTGTGTTCTACTAAATCTCTGGGTAATCCAAGCATCTCATGATAGTCCCAAGCAAAACAATCTTTACATTCGCAGAGGAGGCCGATAATTTCGACACTCAGCTTCAGGTTCAAAAGATTACTAAGAAAGAGAGGTCATGGTTCGCCCTTAGTTCCTGCATGGATTTCTAACAAAGGATCTTAGATCTCGAGATGGCTGTCTTCCATCTCAGTAGGTGCAGGATCCAAGTCGTCAATGGTTAATACATCATCGTCGTCTGACTCGTGTTGGAATTTGATTAAATTAATTGCCGAGTTCGGCAGCAAAGAGTCCTCGGCCAAATATGCAAACAGTAGTTCGATCAGATCAACCATGGCCACTACCCCTTCTTTTCTGCTTATGGTGTCTGACATTAATAAATGCTTGTTCGATCGATCAACACCTCTCGAGCCAAATCCTTCCGGACGTTCTCGGCACCTAGCTCCAAGACTTTCTTGTCGGATGTTCTTGTCACTCGTCTTAAATCCGTGCTTGCACAACGTGGGTTTCAAAGGGATTTACATCAGCTGGGTGTATTGACACTTTTTCCCGTGTCGGCCAAGCAATATGTTGTAGTCCACATTCGACTCCACAACATAAAAGGCCTTAACTCTTGTCTGATCGTCCACAGTTATTTGCAAAACAGTTATTTGCAATGGCAATACCCCAATGATTTTGGACTTGTCACTGACAAAGCCGCTCATGGCCACGCCCCACGGGATAAGATCTTCCTTGGTCTTATTCAACTTCTTCATTAGGGAATAGGGAAGAACATTGACTTGAAGGAAACATGCATCTAATGCTTAGAAAATGAACTTTAGCCAAAACCTATATGCGGGTAATGTTTAACAACAATATTAAAATCTTGCAAGTGCACAAATCAAATGATAGTATAGTAAGCAAGCAAGGGTCGATCCCACAGAGATTGTGATCTAAAGAGATGTTTATCAATGTCACACAATGAAAACTAAAACACAATTAAACACGAAAACAAAATAAAGATTGAAACCACAAGGACTTCCACACACATGCCAACACCAAGGGGGTTTTGATTTGATTTTGTGAATAAAATAAAATAAGGAAAAGAAAACAAAACAGAATTTAAATTAGAGTTTAAGAGAAATTGGTTTAAAATCAATCAAGAACAATAGCTAGGACTTACTATCCACCTCCAAACAATCAATCAATCCATAAAGAACAATTGATAATCAATTTCTAGCAAGCATATGATGACGACACTCAGAACAAGATCATGGCATTTGAATCGAGTTGTATGATTCTCTCTTAAGTGTATGTAAAGTGTATGGCATTTACATTAAAACTCGATCCCCTAGTTAGTATGAATCTATTGGCATAGGTTTTCGCTGGTGGTTTGGATATTTTTTGTCTCTGGAAAATCTCTCAAGACACCCACCTCTGCCAGCCACAGGTGGCAGTGCATGGGCCATTGTGTGGCAACCCATTGAGCTGGTTATAGTTTGACAGTCGAAAGGATATTGCACTTATTATGCGATACCCGGTTTTGATAGGTTTGGACCATTCGATCGGTTCCAATTTCAAATATTTTGTTCCTCGTACCTCTAGGATTGTGTAGGAACTGGTTGATCTAGAATCGAAGTCCCGAATACACCGAATCAATGATTCTAGGGTTAAGTAAACCTATCACAGTACGATCGTGCGATATAAAGTGATCCGACCCCTCGATTGAGACCAAGCTCTCAGAACTTGTTAATTAGACCATGTTGGACTTATATGAATATTTGGATAAGAAATCGGAGGTTGTGCTCCCCATAGACCAAATTGGTCAAATTCCACGATCAGGGCCAAACCGATCGTTGGATCGTGATGAGACTTCTTGGATGAGTTCAACTTATGGTTATGGACTAATAGGAATTATCATATAACAAATTGAGGATGTGGGCCCTACGAACCCAATTGACTTAGATAGTGGTCTATGTCAACTTGGTTGAGGCTATTTAGTAGTTGTAATTGTAATTGGAGGTTTGTTTTAAAATGGTTTTATGTTATGAGAGTTTCATTGAATGCTTATGAATTATTATATAATTGCTTTTACCTTCCAAGCATGTTATATTATGTTTAATTGTGTGGAGTTTGGAATGGCTTGGATAACTAGGTTTTGGAGTGAATAAGAAATTAATTAAATGCCAGACTATATGTCTATATTTAAATATATGCTAGTGGCTTGAAATCGATGAATTGTGAAAACTAGTTTTCTCAATAGTATGTTGTACGTATTTGAATGTAGTTTGAGAATAGTTTTCAGAGATTTTGCATGGTCAAATTCAAATTAAGGAATGTTGGGATTGATCTTGTTTTAAAAAAGAGATTTTTGGTAATTTATTTAAGAACTGATTTTTGGATAGTTGAGAAAGGATTTGGAAATGGATTTATGAAAGTGGATTTGTAGAAAAAGAGGAATTTTATGATAAGTTTCGGGAAATGGTTTTCAAACCCACTGTAGGAGTAACCCCCCCTCTGACAGTTGCCTTCGGAATCGTCTAGTCATTTATGACAACACCTAATGAGTCTCGAAGGATGCCTGAACTGTGTGGTGTGAGGATTTGCATTCAGGTTGATTATATCTTCCTAAGTCCTGCGAGGGGAATTGATGGATATGCGTTTCAGGCTGATCACTCAATTTTGCGTGGATATGTGTTCTCGGGTTGACTAGGTGTCCCTCGAGTTCTGCGATGATGTAACATATATGGTACTTGTTTTGACGGAATATTTTTCGAAATGAAGGATTATGATTGGTGGTACGCCTAGGTGGAGAGTATTTGAGTTTTAAGATGTTTTAAACTAAAATTGGTGATTTTATCTTGGTACTTATTGGTGAAAGTTTTAATACATGTTTTCAGATTTATGAGACAATGATTGAGAGTTTTCTAAGTTTTAAGGATTTTATACAATTCACAACTACTTTCTTAAGAGATGAGTTTGTTTCAGCGAATCTTTTTCTCTATGTGCGATGCTGCTGTTTCAGACTGCAATTTCGTCTTTTTTCGGCGATTAAATTCGACAATTCTTGTTGCAAAAGAATCGTCTCTCCCTCCTTTACTTGACCTACACATTTTCTCCTATCGAAAACCAGCGTAGCGTCGAAGATATTGACTTGAAAATTGGGCAGATTTTCAAAGCCGTTTTTGGAGATTCCGATGGCTGTTTTCTTCGATCCAAGTATACATCTTCATCCCCTCCACTTGCTCTAGCTGTCTATGCTAATACCTTGAATCGATTTTGAGGTTTTACCGATCGTTCAATATACCCACTTTCGCTGACTGTTTCGGTTTCTGTTCGGCTAGCTCTGTCTAGGATTTGGAAAATGGATTTATTCAAGTGGATTTGTAGAGAAAGAGGAATTTTACAATAAGGTTTGGAAAATGGTTTTCAAACCCACCGTAGGAGTACACCACTCTGGCAGTTGCCTTTGGAATAGTCCACTTATTTATGACAATACCTCACGAGTGTCGAGGACGCCTGAACTATGTGGTGTCAGGATTTGCATTCATGTTGATTATATCTTCCTAAGTCTTACGAGGAGAATCTATGGATATGCGTTTCTAGCTGGTCACTCGATTTTGCCAGGAAATGCATTCTCTGGTTGACTACGTGTCCCCCGAGTTCTGTGAAGATATGCCGATCACCGTACGATCGTGCAATCTAGAGTGATCCGACCGCTCGATTGAGACCAAGCTCTCAGAACTTGTTAATTAGACCTTGTTGGACTTATTGGAACGTTTGGATTGGAAATCGATGGTTGTGGGCCCCTAAACCAAATTGGTCAAATTCCACGATCGGAGCCAGATCAATCGTTGGATCGTGATGAGACTTCTTGGATGAGTTCAACTTATGGTTATGGACCAATAGGAATTATCATATAACAAATTGAGGTTGTGGGCCCTACGAGCCCAGTTGACTTAGATAGTGGTCTATGTCGACTCAGTTGAGGCTATTTAGTAGTTGTAATTGTAATTGGAGGTTTGTTTTAAAATGGCATTATGTTATGAGAGTTTCATTGAATGGTTATGAATTATTATACAATCGCTTTTACCTTCCAAGCATGTTATATTATGTTTAACTGTGTGGGAATGGCTTGGATAACTAGGTTTTGGCATGAATAAGAAATTAATTAAATGCCAGATTATATGTATATATTTAAATATATGCTCAGTGGCTTGAAATCAATGAATTATAAATACTAGTTTTCCCAATAGTATGTTGTACATATTTGAATGTAGTTTGAGAATAGTTTTGAGATATTTTGCATGGTCAAATTCAAATTAAGGAATGTTGGGATTGATCTCGTTTATAAAAAAAAAAAAAGAAAAAAAAAAAAGGATTTTTTGTTATTTATTTACGAACTGATTTTTGGAAAGTTGAGAAAGGATTTGGAAAATGGATTTATGAAAGTGGATTTGTAGAAAAAGAGAAATTTTATGATAAGTTTCGGAAAATGGTTGATTATATATTCCTAATTCCTGCAAGGGGAATTGATGAATATGCATTTCAAGCTGGTCACTCTATTTTGCAAGGATATGTGTTCTCGAGCTGACTACGCGTCCCCCGAGTTCTGCGAAGATATGCATTCTCGGGCTGACTACGCGTCCCCCGAGTTCTGCGATGATGTAACATATGTGGTACTTGTTTTGACGGAATATTATTGGAATTGACGGATTATGATTGGGGGTACGCCTAGGTGGAGAGTATTTGAGTTGCAAGATGTTTTAAACTAAAATTGATTAGAGTTTGAAGCTTTCGATTTTCGGAAAGTGTGAAGGAATATCTAGTTCATGTGCTTACATATGGGTTGAACTTTGTTTCTTGTATAAAGAACTACGTGCGGCTGGATCCCTTAGTAAAGGTACATAGACAACCTAGGCTAACCTTGGTGCAGCTGGAACTTTATGATTGGTTTGTTACGATCAGTTTTGTAAAGTTGATTTTGTTGAACGGTTGGCAAATTATTTGAATTTGCTATGCAGGTAAAATTCTGGGTTTTTGGTCTTTTTCAAGGGAGACTCTGTCAGTTTTTCGGTAGAAGCCAGACCCTAAAGTAGTTTTTGGATTAGGGTAGGAATGGTATTTTGGTTATTTGTGCCCGACACCTGTCAGGTGTTGGACACGTACGGGGTTTGACACGGATTTCAAAGTAGGATTTAAGTCGGTTTCTGTAAAAACGATATTAAAACTCACTAGAATCATTTTATGGCTTCGTTAGAACCATATTAAGGCTCACTAAAACGATATTAAAGCTCACTAGAACCATTTTGTGACTTACTGGAACCATAATATGGCTTACCAGAACAATAACATGGCTTAGCAAACTATGTTATGAATTATCTAAATCATATGAGGTGTACTAGAATCATACTAAGGCTTATTAGAATCGTATAAAAGCTTTCCAAAAACATATTAACGCACACCAAAACCATATTATGTCTTACTATAATCATATTATGACTAACCAGAACCATATTAAGGCTTACAAGAACCATATTGAGGTTTAGTAGAATCGGACTAAGGCTTATCAGAATTGTACTAAGGCCCGCCACAACCATATTCTTCCAGCACCTATTCCATGTTAAACAAAATATTTTCCAGCACATGCCCTATTTCAAACATCCTTCCAAGTGTTCTGGGGCTAGTGCTGTAAACTCAAACACAGTGGTGAATCAAAACTCAATCCATCCTTACGAAAACCCAACAAGCTTACTGCATCTGCAACTCCAAGATTGGATCCCCACCATCTACTAGCACGTCTGGCTAATGTTGAGGCCCAAAAAATCAAAGGTTGGGCCGAAATATATTTCTAGCCCAATACAACACCAACTTAGGAAGAAACCCAACTTGAGTACCCCAAAGTTTGTCATATGTGCTTGCACACAAGCCACGCCAAGAAGATATTGTGTTTTTGGAAAAATAGGCTATTCACTCAATAAATTATGGGTAAGATGTTGTGTTCTCAGATATAGAGGCGTTTTACACTATAACTTACAGTTAAGATATGGTGCTTTTAGAAAA
>NW_023010231.1:0-29698 GCF_902201215.1 Prunus dulcis | reverse complement strand
TTAGTTGAGGTAGTTGTCTCCAAAGTTGGAAACTTTCCCTCTTGGTCTGTATATTTTATCAAACTTGGAAAGAAGTAAAATGATTTTGGCCAGAAAAAAGGTAAAAAGATTTTTCAAACAAAAAACGTATGAGCATACAAAACAGTAACCAAAATAGTGAAAATGAAAGCTTACCTATTGCGTGCAACGAAAGCAAGAGGAAGACGATTGATCTTTAAGTTCAGAGACGACGAAGAAGACGAGAGGAAGACGATGAGATACTCTGACAGTGCTCTGACAAGGAAAAAAGACGAAAAGTTTTCTCTGGAAGATTGAAATTTTTAATCGGGTTTGGAAACAGTGCATGTGTAAGTCGAAAAGTTGATACATATAAAACCGTTTCAAAAAAATAATAAGGCAGTTACATATAACTACGTCGTTTTTAACTGACACGACGAAATATTTGTTTTACGACGTGGAATCCTTACATTTAACGTCGTCACGTTTAATATAACCGACGTGGATTTGAATTTTTAAATTATGAATAGAATTTTTTTTCCCGTGACCTTACAGTTTATTTTTCTATTACAGTGCATTATAAATAGATTTTTTTTTTCCGGGGGAAATTTAAAACGAAGGAAATTAATATTCTGGAATATGAAAGTTTCTTTTTTGGATGACAGATTTAAATAAAATAAGAATATAAAAACAACTGTTTTTGTTTTACTGTCGTCGTTTCTCGTCGTCTTAGTAACTTAAGACGACGTAATATATTTTTTTAGCGACGTAATATATTTTTTAAACGTCGTTAGAAATTAAAAAATAAGACGTAATATATTTGAAATTAAGGCGACGGTTTAATTTAATTGTACGACGTATAAAATAAATAAATACGACGTTAAATTTTATAGTACAATTTAAAGATAACGTCGTAGAACTATATAATAATGACGTCGATATATTTATATTCTTCGTCGTTTTAAATTATTTTAATAGGGCGATATTTTTTATTTTAAAGCCGTGGATTTGTTTGTAATTATACGGCGTTTTATACGAAAACATCGTCGTTTTATTTTATGAGTAAAAACGGCGGTTTTTATTGAAATCGTCGTCTTTAATTTCTACGTCGGTCGATTAATAACTTCTACCGTTCTTTGTTGGCTTTGATTTTACACAGCGGAAATCTGTTTCAAAAAGACGTCGGTTGTTTAATTAGGTACGTCGTTGTTTTTGAACAGCCATTTGAATCTCCATTTTTTAGTTGTCTAAGGTGGTATTACACGACGGTGGTTTTATAACCGCCGTCTTTTTAAAAACCACGACGGTTTTCACTTAGACCGTCGTTGTTTTCTGGTCGTCTTTTTCGCTTTTTGTAGTAGTGAACTTTCTACCTTACGTCTAGGAATGAGTTGTCCAACTGGGGGACTACCAGTCTACAACACACAAGTCATTAAAATCCAATGCCACGTGTGGCCAAACCCAACTAACTATGTCTTACGCGCACAGACTGCTTTAGCACATGCTAGAAAATCTGACGCCACGTGTGGGTACAGTAACCAGGGGAGGGTACTAAACATGTTGCAATTACATACTCTAATAACCATTAACAAAGTACCCAATTATTATCAATCACTTGCGCAATTATTTAATCATAAAGTAAATAACAATTTCGCAAAACATATAACCCATAACCAAAATAATTATAAACTTCAAATATCAAAATAACCTCAATTTCCATAATTAAACGATATATAAACTCCATAGTCAAAATAAATGCATGGTAATTTAATTGTTGAAAATAATGCTATTTCAAAACAAAGTCCACTGACAGAAAGTCTGACGCTGAATAAACCTGATAGGGTCCTGCTTGCTGAGCACGGTGAACCAGAGTACCTATTAAAGAATACGAGGACTAGATTAATGAAAATACTTTGAACGAGAACTTTAAAAACAAACTCCAAGTTTTCCCGGGACTCAAGTGTGTTTCAAAACATGAAATAACCTCGGAAGACTCTTGGTCAACCGAGTGGTAAAACTTGCCAAACCTGGTCTGCTAGGCCCGAGGGCCTACAACCTTCGATTTTCGATTCGAAAGTTCTTACAGGTTCAACAAAGTTTGATAAACACGTCCTGTAAGTTTGTCTAGATCGAGTGGTCGGATCAATCTCGATCGCACGATCGGACAGTTAACGTTTTACATAATCTTTGAATCATTGATTCGAAGTATCTAGGACTCCGATTCCCGATCCGTGAGTTCCAACACGATCCTAGATCAACATACTTGGAATTATAGCCGATCCAACCATCTGAACATATGGAACCCGTATATCGTCTAACATGAGTAAATCCGTTTGACCGTCAAACGATAACCAAATTCGAATCCAAGCATACCACCCAATGGCCCATGCCCCCTCAGCGCGTGGGTGTCTTGAGAAAATTCTGACAACCGAAAAATTCTCGAAACACTCGACAATACCTATACCTGCATGTTCGTCAAAACTAGGGAGAAACTTTTGTTCTTGGACCACGTCAAAAAAGTGGCCGGAGTTAGCCTGATCAAAGCCGGAACTGTACAATTTTCACCGAAACTTCCTGGCCTCAATACGGCTGCGACAACCACCAATAGTGTCACGCAACCTAGGGGAAAGAAAGAGGGAGGAGAAAGCTACCTAATCCAAGTGCTGGTGAGACCGGAGGTGGCAGGAAAAGTTACCGACATCGAAGGCAAATATGGCCAATTTTTCCCCTCAAAACCGGTGGTTCTATGCTGGTTCTTGGTAGGAGAAATTGGGTGGGTCAGGTGGAGGAGGAGGAGGAGGAGGAGGAGAAATTGGGTGGGTCAGGTGGAGGAGGAGGAGGAGGAGGAGGAGAAATTGGGTGGGTCAGGTGGCCGGACGAAGTCAGAATTGGCGTCGAAAAATGTGGCTGTGCAATAGAGAGAGAGGGGGTTGTGAGAGGAGAGAGAGAGAGAGACTGACTGGTTTTTAAAAAATTTCACTTCAAAACATTTATGGTTGTGCCATTGCACTTCCGTTGACCATAACTTCTTCTTTAAAACTCCGATTTGGGCCCACTACGTGTCTATGAAATCATATTGACGCGCTTTACATGACCTTACTTTAAGGGCAAAATTGTAATTTCACAATTAAATAGATTAAATATTGGGTCGGGGTGTCACAATGATTGTCTTAAACTGTAAGGTGTGCATTTGGAGCTTGACGCCCTTTACAGTATCTGTTCCTTCGTGAATTACCTGCAAAATGTCCCAAGCTTCCTTAGAAGTATAATAACCATAGATATATTCAAATTGATCAGAACAGATTGCAGTAAATAAAGCATATAACCCTTTTTTATTATTGTTACTGAGTGTGACTTCTGCATTGGTCCATTCCTCTCTAGTTTTGAGGACTGTGATTTCTTCATCTCCTTTTCCGATCCTCTTTGTGGGTTCAGGAAATCCATGAACCACTGTATTCCATTCCTGTTCATCTAAGGACCAAAGAAATGACTTCATTTTAGCCTTCCAAGCGCAATAGTCGTTGCCATCGAAATATGGTGGATGTGCAACAAAGCCTGAGGCACGATCCATCTTAAGGTATGTCGGATCTTGCTGAGTGTGTTCAGCAACCTGCTTTTATGTCAATTCAAATTACTTGCAGGATGATTAAGAATACCTAGAAGGGGGTGAATAGGCCAATTTAATATTATAATTAACAAACAAAAATTAAACTTCGGTAGCAAGATTGATATGGCTTATCAATCCTGAAACGTGCTGAGCATAAATAAAGGAACATGCAGAGAATTATTTTACGTGGTAAAACTCCACCTCTGGGAAAAATTCACGGACTACTCAGTCCAAAAGAGTCCACTATAGAATGATGATTACAAGAAGCACTCACGCACTTATCCTAGGCATTCTAGATAATGTTTACCGACTTCTTCGTAACTCAACTTCTAGTACGGAATGACATTCGACACTCCTTATGTTGAACGCAATACTGGTCACAATTGCTTCAAGCTCACTGGAGGAAAACCTCCACCACACTCTTGGTGCCCTCAACCGTATGGTGCCCAAAACCTCCACCACACATCAACTTTCTCTTAAAAATTCTATATACTAAAAACAAAATATGTCAAAAGTTGTATATATGAAAAGAGAGGCACTCACCTTTTATTCAAAACATGTTTCTCTAGTATGAGATGCACAAGATTCCACGAATCCTATTCAATCATGACAATCAAATTTGGTCCAATATGGACTCTAAGTAAAGACGCCATATAGGAGACCACAAATGCTATTCAATCATGAATATCAATTTTGATCCAATATGGACTCTAAGTGATGACGCCAAACAGTCACTCTTTTATGGAGAAACAATATCTCCTAAAACCAATTAATTAGGAGATGAGCAACGTGCAAGTCATAATAGGAAAAGTTAATATTTTAACTTAAATCAAAATAGAGTCCAACTAGGAAAGTAATCTCAAGAGATAAAATCTAATCCTATTAAAAATAGGACTAACATAAAAGTGCTTGAGTGAAAATAACTTCAACTAGGAATCCTATAATGAATGCATGATTATGTCATGATTTGCCTGAAATCAAGTTCCTCATATCAATCAAGTCATATGTCGAAAATTCGGGATTGAATGTGTTGCGCCAAAACTTCCAGTAAACAATATTTACACACGAATTCCCAACCTATGCTAGAGTATAGGAAATGACAATACCATTTTCATACTAACAGAGACAGACTTGTTGCCATGGAAAATTGGTCTAATCACCTTTGCCCAAAAAAAAAAAAAAACGACACTTAACAAAGAAAAATACGAACTTATAAGTGAACCACCACAGTCAATGCAAATCAATGCCTCATCTCCAACAATCTTGCCACTGCCAAATAAGGCTCTTCCAGTAGCTCCTTCGTCAACTCCTCAGAATCAATCAAAGGCTTCCCTTCCTAATTTATCTTTATGTTGACTTTGTATATTAACTCTAATTGATTTTGTATTCAATCACATATCTACTTACTCTAGTTAGCATCAGCAACTCTGTATATAAGTCATGTACTACTCATTGCATTGATCATTGAGTAAATACAAAAACATCATTCCAATACTATTATTTACATGGTATCATAGTTTTAAGCTCCAACAAATATATCTTCTTGATCCTCATCTTTTTTTTTTGGATGCTTTAGTTTTAAAACACAATATAGATTACTAATTTATAAGATAGGAATACAATTTCATCTAATTAGCAGAAGGTCAAAAACCAAAAAGTTGTACCTAATTTTACAATAATATAATTTAAAAAATATATCAAAATGACACAATGCCACTCCTTCTAAAGCAAGTACACTATGCCACATGTCCACCTCCGGCAATCCCCTGCCAACCGCCACTCGCCACCTGCTAACTTTGTTGCCCTTTATTCACCTTTAAAAAAAAAAAAGGGTATTATGTCATTGAAGGGACTCAAACGTTGACCCTCAAAGGAGGTGGGCTCACTCACAAACCACTACACCAAATTTGTTTTTGTGATATTTATTCAATTACACAATATTTATATAAACAAAAACAAATGCAAAAAAAAAAAAAAATTAATTAAAAAAATACTAATTTCATAGAAACAAAAACTACACTCCAGAGTATGGGGGAAAATAAATATATTAATTAATAAGTGAGGAACCAAAATGGAAAACCACAATGAAAGTGCTAAAATGGAAACTGCAATGCAGAAGCGGAAACTGCAATGCTGATCTAGGCAAAAATGCTCAGCTCTAGAGTTAAACAAAATAATATATTTTTATTTTATTCAAGCCATTTTGGGAGAAGGGGAATCAGACTGAAGACCACCTATTCATGTTTATGTTTTCTCCATTGCAGTTTTCGTTTTCTACAATGTAGTTTCCGTTTTTTGCATTGTAGTTTCTGTTTTCTGCATTGCAGTTTCTATTGTTTGCAATGCAGTTTCCGAAAAAAGAAGAAGACGATTTTGTGTCATTGAAGATCGCCCTTCGTCTCTGAGAACTTGATTGAGTATAAGAATGCCGCTTCAGGTTAAAATTACATGTTCTTGTTCACCTAAACTAAAGATTATATAAGTAGCTTCATTTGCATCTTCCTGAAGTGAAAGCAACACTCTTATAATTATGAATCCTTGTACATTTTCAAAGAGCTATGCTTCTAAGAATCATAAATAAAAAAGGATGCTTCTAAGATCTTTTCTTCTATTATCAGCATAACTCTTCTATCGGTCTTAAGTCTTTCTCTAATCAGTTCAACTTGCTTCTTTGTCCGTTCAACATCTTCAGATACTTCCAACCTGTGCTCACCCACTTCGTCCCAATACAATGGAGTCCTACATTGTCTTCCTTACAAAGCATCAAATGGTGACATCCCAATACTTGCTTGATAACTGTTATTATATGCAAACTCTATGAGTGGTAGTTTCTCATCCCAATCACCCCTAAACTGCAATGCACAAGCCCCCAACATGTCTTCCAAGGTCGGAATCGTCCTTTCTGATTGTCCATCAGTCTGGGGATGAAATACAGTACTAAACCGTAATTGAGTTCCAAAAGCTTCATGCAACTTTGTCCAAAAATGGGACGTAAACTGAGGATCTCTGTCCGAGACAATGGACACTGGCACCCTATGCAATCTTACAATTTCGTCTATAAAGATTTTAGCCAGTTTATTCAAGGTATAGGTCTCTTTCACTGGTAGAAAATGAGCGAACTTGGTGAGTCAATCCATAATAACCTATACTCCATCATGCTTGTTTAGTGTCTGAGGAAGCTTGAATACGAATCCATGGTATGTGCTCCCGCTTCCACTCAAGAATTCGAAGTGGTTGCAATAACCCCGATGGTTTCTGCCGCTCTGCCTTGACTTGCTGACAAATTAAGCACTTACTGGCATACTCTGCTATTTCTTTCTTCATGAAAGGCCACCAATAATGTTCCTTTAGAGTACGATACATTTTCGTGCTGCTACGATGCATCGTAAAAGCCGAACAGTGAGCCTCCTCAAGAATTTCCTTTTTTAATGCTCCATCAACAAGAACATACAATCTGGTACCCATCATTAAAGCTCCATCATCTCTGACTAAGTAGCCTATTCTGGTACCATTCTCAACCTCCAATCTAATAGTACAGATCAATGGATCCTGCAATTGGGCTTCAATTATTCGTTCCACTAACACTTGTCTCCCTGATCATCCATACCGAGCCCAACTCTTAACTTTCTCAACTCAACCAATAATGGAAGATATCTCCCTCGGAGATGAGCTACAGATCCAGATGACTTTCTACTGAGAGCATCAACTACCACATTAGCTTTCTCAGGATAGTGCTCAGTAGTGCAATCATAATCCTTAATCAACTCTAACCACCTCATTTTCCTCAAAGTCAGTTCCTTCTGGGTGAACAGATACTTCAAACTTTTATGATCCGTGAAAATCTGGCACGTTTCCCTGTAGAGATAGTGTCGCCAAATCTTTAGAGCGAACATCACAGCAACAAGTTCCAAATCATGAGTAGGATAATTCAACTCATGCTTCTTGAGTTGCCTAGAAGCATAAGCGATTACCTTACCGTGCTGCATCAGCACACAACCTAGTCCTTGTCGAGATGCATCACTGTATATAACAAAGTTCCCACTATCATCCGGAAGTGTCAATGCTAGAGCGGTGGTTAACCTGGTTTTAAGTTCATTAAAGCTCTCTTCACACTCATCTAACCATTCAAACTTGACTCCCTTTCTTGTCAAACGAGTGAGAGGTGTCGCTATAGCAAAGAAACCCTCCACGAAGCGACAATAGGACCTGGCTAACCCAAGGAAACTCAGTACCTCAGTGACATTAGTTGGTCGTGGCCAATTCACTATTGCCTCTACCTTTTGGGGGTCCACATAAACACCGTCTGTAGAAATCACTTGCCCCAAGAAACTCACTTTGTCCAACTAGAACTCACACTTACTAAACTTGGCATACAACTGCCTTCTCCTTAAAGTCTTTAGCACAATTTTCAAGTGTTTTATATGCGCCTTTTGACTTTTAGAATACACCAGAATGTAGTCTATGAACACAATCACAAAGCGATCCAAGTACCGTCGGAACACTCTGTTATGAGATCTATAAATGTAGCTGGCACATTAGTCAGCCTAAATTGCATTACCAAGAATTCATAATGACCATATCTTGTCTAGAAAGCAGTCTTAGGCACATCCTCTTCTCTGATCCACAACTGATGATAGCCTAACCTCCAATCAATCTTAGAAAACACTCTAGCACCCCTCAACTGATAAGATAAATCATCAATATGAGGCAACGGATATCTATTATGCATAGTGACCTTGTTCAATTGCTTGTAATCAATGCACAACCTCATGGTGCCATCATTTTTCTTCACAAACAAAACTGGTGCACCCCAAGATGAGAAACTGGATCGAATGAAACCTTTGTCCATCAGCTCCTGCAACTGTGTCTTCAATTCCTTCAATGCAGCTGGCACCATTCTATACGGTGCCTGACAGATAGGGTTCGTTCCTGGAACGAGCTCAATAGTGAATTCGATCGCCCGAAAAGGAGGTAATCCAGGAAGATCCTCAAGAAACACATCCGAGAATTCTCGTACCACTGGAATATCCTCCAACTCAATCAATTATCCCGAGTGTCAATTACGTGAGCCAAGTATCCTGAACACCCTTTTCTGAGCAACCGTCTCGCCATCATAGCTTATATAAAGCAAGATGGAAGAACACTACGCTTACCACAAAAAGTCACCTCAGGTCGTCTGGAACTACGGAGTACGACCTCCTTCCGAAAACAATCAACCGAAGCACGATGCTTAACTAACCAATCCATGCCCAGAATATCATCTAAATCCACCATATCTAAAGGAATTAAATCTGCCTCCAAAATTAAATCCCCTACCAAAACCATGCTATTCATGTATACTACACCAACGGTAAAAACATCTCCCGTGTGTACAGAAATAGCAAGTTCCTCATGCAGGGTCGTGAGTCTCACATTCTTATTATGGGCAAAACTATGCGCAACAAAGGAATGTGTAGCCCAAGGGTCAATTAAAACTCTAGCAGGAATCCCAAAGACTGCTAAAAAAAAGCATACAATCACATCAGGTGAAGCCTGTGCCTCCTGCTAAGACAGGTAGCTCTGGAACGTCCACCAAGTCCCCTTTGCTGACTGCCACCTCTGCTAGCCACGCTGGTCTAGGCCCCACTACTAGACAAGCCCCCACAATCTGTGATGTACTTCGTACTCTACTCTGTGCACTCGTCTCCTGGGTTGGCCCAATAGAGATTTATCTATTCTGCAGAAGCATCGGGCACTCTCTTCGAAAATGCCATGACTGACCACAAAGATAGCACCCACTAGTGCCCTATTGATAAGGCCCAATATGGAATTTGTCGCATAAAGCACAATGGGAGTGATTCCTCCCACTAAAAACTACCTGCAGCTGTCCCCTGGAACCTCTGGTTGTGCTACCTCCGGAACGGGGTCCAGAACTCTCTAGTTGGACCCTTTGCTAGAGTTAACTCCAGCTCAAAAACCTCCACAGCTACGACCACTAGACGATCCAAAGCTGAAACTACCTTGCTTGGATGATCCCTAACTAGGACCACCCATGTCATACTGTCGTCTGCGGAAATCACTTTGTCCCCAAATCATCATCTGACTACTTTCAATTAATGAGGCAGACATCACCATATCTCCAAAATTAGTCAGACGTTATCCAATCACGATGTCACGGATGGTTGGCTGAAGTCCCCTGGTGAATAACTGACACTTCTTCCTCTCATCCGACACAAGTGGTGCACAGTATTAGAAAACTCATTAAACTCCTTCTCACTTGTGCTTGTGAATCAGATGAAAGGATATGGGGAAGATCTATCCAAAAGAAGGTTAGTTCAAAAACTTATTAAAAGCCTGACTAAGGAGTTTAATCCTGTCTGTTATGTGATTGAACAAACGAAGGATATTGAGACTATTGAGGTACAAGAAGTGCTTGCTGCATTGAGGGGGTTTGCTCAACGGTTTGATGGACATGCTGAGAGCACCACTGAGAATGCCTTCAGCAGTATGAGCATAAACCAATCAAATAAGACTGAGAGCCTTGCAAACTTGGCTAGTAAGGTAACAGAACCTGCAACTATGTTTTATGCTTGTCATTTTGCTACTATTGGAAGAAATGTGACTGTTTGGTTTGTTGACAGTGCATGTAGTAACCATATGACTGCTCATGATTCTTTGCTTATTGATATAGATAGAAGTGTGAACTTTAAAGTTAAGATGGGTACGGGTGATTTAGTACAATCAATAGGCAAAGGTACTTTGGCTATAGATGTGCAAGGTGTTACTAGGTACATTAAAGAAGTCATGATTGTACTTGGTTTGGATGAGAATCTGTTGAGTGTAGGACAGATGATAGAACATGGGCATTGGTTGGTGTTTGTTGATAATGAGGTTGACATTTATGAAGGTAAGCAGATGAAAGATTTGATAGCAAGAGTTCAAATGAAAGGGAACAGATGTTTTCCCTTAGATCTCAAATATGCCAATCCTCCCATGGCAAATAAAGCAACTCTGGAAGAATCATCCTGGTTATGGCACATAAGATATGGACACCTAAACTACACTAGCTTAATGTATCTACAAGAGAAAGACATGGTGCAGGGCTTACCTAAACTACAAGGATCTGAGAAAGTCTGTTCTGGTTGTGTTATAGGCAAAAGTCACAGGAGCTCTTTTGATAAAGAAAAGACATGGAGAGCTACTCAACCACTTGAATTGATTCACTCAGATATATGTGGTCCAATGTAGGTTACCACTCTTGGAGGGAACATATATTTTCTCACCTTTATTGATGATCACTCAAGAATTTCTTACAGCACAAGTCTCAAGCATTCAACATTTTCAAAAGATTCAAAAGCATGGTTGAGTTGCAAAGTGGTTATCAAACTAAAAAGCTAAGAAGTGATAGGGGTGGAGAATATACATCACTGGAATTTTCAAAGTTCTGTGAAGAGTTGGTTTTAGAAAGACAACTGACTGTAGCTTACTCTCCACAACAGAATGGTGTTGCAGAGAGAAAGAATCGTATAGTATTAGAAATGGCAAGAACCATGATGCATGAGAAGCAGATTCCATTGAAGTTTTGGGTAGAAGCTGTGAACACAGCTATTTACCTACAGAATCGAAGTCCAACAAGTGCTTTGGACAACACAACACCATTCGAGAAGTTTAGTGGGGGAAAACCAGGTGTTAAACACCTCAGAATATTTGGCTCATTGTGCCATATCCATATTCCTTCTCAGAAAAGACACAAGCTAGAGGAAACTGGAATGAAAGGAGTATTTCTTGGATATAGGATTTGTGAAAAAGGGTATAGAGTTTTTAACTTAGAAACTAAAAAGATTGAACTCTCAAGGAGCGTTATCTTTAATGAGAAAGCAATGTGGAATTGGGAGTTGAATGAACCAGAACAAGTGACTATTCCATGGGATGATGAAGAAAGTCCGAGAATATCATAAATTGGTTAATGTTCTATTGAATCACTTCAATCAGTTCAATCTCCACAGAGATCGCAAGTGGTTCATGACCTGCAAACCTCTATGGAGTCAGCTATGCATGATTCATCAGTTTCAATCTCAGAAACTTTTAATCATACTCCACAGAAATGGAAGGACTTAAGTGAGGTCTATGCTTAATGCAAAATGAGTATTATCGAACCTGAAAGTTACAATGAAGGAGCTAAAGATGAAGCTTGGAACAAGGCTATGACTGAAGAGATATCAATGATAGAGAAGAATTCCACTTGGGAATTGGTTGACAGACCAAGCAGCAAACCAATTGTGGGAGTGAAGTGGATATATAAAACAAAGCTAAACTTCGATGGCTCCATTCAAAAACATAAGGCAACTTGTAGCCAAGGGTTACACACAGAAACCAGGGATTGATTTCAATGAAACCTTTGCTCCAGTAGCAAGGCTAGACACTATTAGAACTCTCATTGCACTAGCTGCACAGAAAGGCTAGAAACTGTGTCAATTGGATGTCAAATCAGCTTTCTTGGATGGCATTCTTGAAGAAGAAGTCTATGTAGATTAACCTGAAGGTTTTGTGATTCAAGGAGCTGAAGATTAAGTGTATAGATTAAGAAAAGCTCTCTATGGACTCAAACAGGCTCTAAGGCCCTGGTATAGCGAAATTGACACTTACTTAACTCAGTGTGGTTTCCATAGAAATCCAAGTGAAGCAACTATTTATGTGAGATCCAAAGAAGGTGTTGGAACTCTAATTGTGTCAATCTATGTAGATGACGTAATATATACTGCAAGCAGTGATGAAATGATGGAAGAATTGAAGGCTGAGATGATGTGCAAGTATGAAATGTCAGACTTAGGCCCTTCTCCACCATTTCCTTAGCATGGGATTAACACAAACTGAAGGAAGCATATTCATACACCAGAAGAAGTATGCTCTCACTCTTTTAGATAAATTTGGGCTCAAAGATTGCAAGTCAGTGAGCACTCCTTTGGTTGCCACTGATAAATTACAAAGGGAGGATGGAACTGAAGCTGTAGATGAAAGCTTGTACAGGAAAATTGTTGGAAGTCTCTTATACTTAACTGCAACTAGGCCTGACATTATGTTTTCTGCTAGCCTACTTGCAAGGTTCATGCACAGTCCTTCTAAGTAGCACTATGAAGCTGCTAAAAGAGTTCTAGGTACATACAAGGAACAATTGACTATAGAATTGAGTATGTAGCTGGAAAATCTACACTATTGATTGGTTACTGTGATAGTGACTGGAGTGGATTTGAAGAAGACATGAAAAGCACCTCAGGATATGCATTTTCATTTGGAAGTGGTGCATTTTCGTGGGCATCAGTCAAACAACATAGTGTGGCCCTTTCAACAGCAGAAGCAGAGTATGTGAGTGCAGCAGAAGCTACAACACAAGCCATTTGGCTCAATTTTGTTCTTGAAGATTTTGGAGAAGAACATACTACTGCAACAACTGTGTTTTGTGACAACACTTCAGCTATAGCCATGTCTAAAAATCCAGTTTTTCACCAAAGAAGTAAGCATATTCGTAGGAAGTTTCATTTTATCAGAGATGCAATTCAAAATGGTGAGATTAATTTGGTTTGCTGCAAAGGTGAAGAACAAATTGCTGACATCTTTACCAAGGCTCTCTCCAAGGACAGATTCAGTTATTTGAGAAGTCTACTTGGTGTGAAATCAGCTAACACTTTAGAAGGGAGTGTTGAAATGTAAATTGACTAGCTAATTTCTGGTTAGTTAGTAAGTTTTTACTCTTAGCTTTATTAAGCATTATGTTAGTTAATTGTCTTGAGCTCATATGCCAAGTGTAAGGTGTAAAGCAGTCAGTTAGTTTCCAACGGTTCTTAGGCCTTGTACTGCCATGCGTCACATTCACATTGGCCTTTATAATTCAAAGGTACTGATTGGCTGATGTAATGAGAGAATGAGAAATATACAAAAGGTGTGATCTCTGCAACGGTTCACCAAATTGCACCAGAGAACATTTCCAAAATTCTGTTTTCTCGTAGCTACCTCTCTCACTCTCTCTAGATCTCTAGCTCCCTTTGGAATCCAAATATTAACAAGATGCATATTCAAATTCACGTTTTGGAGCAGCCCATTTGATGTCTTCCTTGGATACGCCTAATGAGCCATGCATTAGCCACATTAGCCTAGAGCCTTGCCTTCTCATCTCCATTTCATATTCTTCAGTAATATTGCTGATGAGAGAAGAGAGAGAGAGAGAGAGAGAGAGAGAGAGAGAGAGAGAGAGAGAGAGAGAGATCAAACAGTAGCAAAAATGCATGGTAATAGATGATGTATCTTAGGATAATTGCTCAGAGAAAATAGAATAGTTTAGACTATCTCTTGTGTCAAAGAAAAACAAGATACATGCTAACGTGAGGGATACGCATTTATATAATGAGTTGTGCGAGTACGAGAATTTATCTTGGGGCCAAAGTTGGCGAAATTGTTCAAGTGGTGAGCCAGCAATTATGAAGCTCTCCGACCACGATAGCTTTTCGCAGAAGGCAGTTATCCGATGGAAACCATAACAGGAAAAGCCATCCGGGGCACGAGCAGCTTTGAGTTTTTGTTATGGTGGTAGAGTAACAAGGGTTCGAGAAGCAAATTCCATGTCCTCTACAAGTTTCTGTGGGACGCCATGGTTTGAGACTTGGAATATACCCCAAGTCCTGCATGCATGGCCTATGAGTTCAAGGGCATTGGGGTCAGTGAGATAGATTATTGGCACAGTTTCTGAGCAAGATATGATGAGTATCCAACGACGGATACTCGTTGATTTGTGATGTCTGTGGGAGTATACATTTTCGTCTCCAATCAGGGCACGGCACGTGGAAAAGAAGATTATCTCTTAAATTAATTAATTAAATCAGTTTATCTAGCTAATTAATTAATTGGGATAAATATCTTAATTAATATGATATTATCTTTATTTAAAGAGATAATATCATTAATTCAGATATTATCCTAATAAAGAGAAGATAATATTATTTAATTCAGATATTATCTTCTTAAGAGATAATATCATTAATTCGGATATTATCAAGTCCGACTCGATCCCTACGAAACCCTAGCCCCGAGGCTCCTATAAATAGACGACCTCATTCATCATTCAAGGTACTTCAAAAAACCTGCTCCTTATACCCGAGAAAAATAGCCGAAGCTCTCTCTCCCTCTCCACTCTCCATATTTTCTCTACATGGCTCCGGCCACCACACACGGCTCCGGCCACCCGGTTTACACCCTACATACAACCAGTCTTTCTTACAGGAATCGAGGAAGAGAGAGAAGGAAGATCGAAGGTTGAGGGCTCCAGAAGCAATATTCTCCCGTGAGATTATTTGCACAAACAATGTCCATGCATAGTCGTCCGGTAGCTCATGCAAGGAGTTGAAGTCATCCGGTTGTTGCTTATGGAGATTCACGGGTGGGATTTATAGACATTGGAGAGTTCTCCTGTTGACAGAGTGAAACAAACAAAGCTATTTGCTATGTGTGGAGAAAGAAGAGAGAGGGAGAGTTGTGTGGGGAGGAATTTGTGCATACTATATAGCGAGTATATATATAGAGATGGAGTCTTCTTTTAAAACAAAACAGTCTTTAAAGCATGTGTCTCTTTTTTATTTTTTCATTTTCATCATTTTTTTCGCATTTTGAATCAAACTGCTTTTGGCTCCTCCTCATTTATTTTGGCTCCTTTTTAATGAATCTGTCAACTTCTTCTTACTTGACAGATGTGCATCCTCTCATTTTCTTTTTGATCATTTTTGCTCCTTCAGCTGCTACTCATTTATACATTTTAATTACTCTCATTTTGGATCTATTCTTTTAATTTTTCATAATTTTCTCTCTCGTTTAAGTTTATGCATGCACAACGAAACTGATCCAATAGAGAGAGCCATCATTTTCCACCTAATCAGCATAAGGTCAAAGACCAAAAAAGTAGTACTTAATTGTACAATAATGTGATTAAAAGTTATCAAAATTACATACTAATTTTACAATAATGTAATTAAAAGTAGTACCGGCAATTCCCTTTGCCGTTACCACCGTCGGCCAGCTGCAGCCGCCACCCATCGTCGGCCAACCGGGAACCAACTCAGTCCCTTTATCCATCCTTAAAAAATAGAAGATTTTGTGTCATTCAAGAGATTCAAACCTTGACCCTCAAAGGAGGAAACCTCACTCACAAACCACTACATCAAACTTGTTTTTGTGATATTTATTCAATCACACAATATTTATATAAATAATCAGCATTTTTCAATTTTTTTTTAATTTCAACATAGATTCACTCAAAAACTGCAAACTGCAACAAAAATACAATGTAGATATCAATGATCTAAACCAAAACAAAAAATGCCAAAATAAAAAATCTAAAATAAAAGCTACAAACAAAAACATAAATTCAAAAAAAAAATATTCAAAAATAGCAACAAAAACAAAAACTACACTGCTGAGTGTGGGAAAAAATAAGGGCTTGTCCAATGTAGGTCCCTACAATTTCTATTTCCTAGACATATACCAATCATTCTATAAATCTTTGTGTAAAACCCAATTTCAAACTTAAAAGACCAGTAGGCACTACTACAAAAAGTGAAAAAGACGACCAGAAAACAACGACGGTCTAAGTGAAAACCGTCGTGGTTTTTAAAAAGACGACGGTTCTAAAAACACCGTCGCGTAATACCACCTTAGACAACTAAAAATGGAGATTCAAATGGCTGTTCAAAAACAACGACGTACCTAATTAAACAACCGACGCCTATTTGAAACAGATTTCCGCAGTGTAAAATCAAAGCCAACAAAGAACGGCGGAAGTTATGAATCGGCCGACGTAGAAATTAAAGACGACGATTTCAATAAAAACCGCCGTTTTTACTCATAAAATAACACGACGAGGTTTTCGTATAAGACGCCGTATAATTACAAACAAATCCACGGCGTCAAAATAAAAAATACCGTCAAAATAAAAAAAATACAACGCCGTGATAGCATCTACAACGACGGCTCTCTCGTGTCATTGATATACGACGTTAACTTAAATTGTTCTATAAAATTTAACGTCGTATTTATTCATTTTATACGTCGTACCTTTAATTTAAACCTAACGACGTTAATTTAAATATTAAACCTAACGACGGTTATATTAAACCTAACGACGTTAATTTAAATATTGAAAAGCAACTTTTCGACTCACACATGCACAGTTTCCAAACCCGATTAAAAATTTGAATCTACAAGAGAAAACTTTTCGTCTTTTTTCCTGTCAGAGCACTGTCAGAGTATCTCATCGTCTTCCTCTCGTCTTCTTCGTCGTCTCTGAACTTAAAGATCGATCGTCTTCCTCTTGATTTCGTTGCACGCAATAGGTAACTTTCATTTTCACTATTTTGGTTACTGTTTTGCATGCTCATACGTTTTTTGTTTGAAAAATCTTTTTACCTTTTTCTGGCCAAAATCATTTTACTTCTTTCCAAGTTTGATAAAATATACAGACAAAGAGGGAAAGTTTCCAACTTTGAAGACACCTACCTCAACTAAATAAGACGACGGTAGCTTCTTATTTACGTGGTTAAATATGTAGACCACGACGGTTCGTCAGTTGTTCTAGCGTCGTCTGAAAATTGACAAAGTTGTTTTTAAAATAAAGTCTTTTTTTATTTGCTTGTTTAATTGCAGGTTTGATTTCTCTGAACAATGGTTTTTGTTTTTTCCTTATTTGATAAAATATAAAGAAAAAGAAACTAGGGTTGGTACATAATATAGACGACAGTCTGTCTTATTGTTTTACGTCGTGTGAATGTTAATACCACGACGGTTTATTACTATTGACGTCGTATGAAAATCAATACCACGACGTTATATAAATAATGGTTTTACCACGACGGTTTATTACTATTTACGTCGTGTGAACATAAATACCACGACGTTATATAAATATTGGTTTTAAACATTTATTACGTCTGAGATTATTTCATTGCGTCGTTTAAAATCATATCATACGTCGTATTTTATTAATAACCGTCGTTTGTTTTCTTAATCTTTTCCTGAAATATTTTCACTTGCAGTTTTGTCAGTTAAAATGGTTTCTCAACAACAAACTAAGGATTCTAGCTCCAAGAAGCTTGGAATGGTAGCTCCTCAAGACAAGTCTTCGAAGGAGATGAAGTCTTCGAAGAAGATGAAGTTTGCTTCATCATCTGCTGAGACAGAACCAACAAGCCAGACAACAATCTCTGATGATTCAAAGACTTGTCGAGGTATGAGCACAATGCCTCGTGTTGTGAAGAGAAAGCTTCAGAAACTGAGGCCAATTGTTGAGTACAATAAAATGGGGAAAGGTATTGGCCAAGCACATAGTGAAATGCAGTCGTACATTGGTGTCTTGGCTCGCTCCAGAGTTCCCCTTGTGGACAAGAAATGGTCCCAAATCCCCAAGGATGTTAAAGAGCAGATATGGGAGGCAGTTGACATGGCTTTTGTCGTAGGTCAAGGGGGCAAGAAATCTGTTTTAGCTTCAGCTGCCAAGAAATGGAAGGATTTCAAGTCTACACTAACGAGGCATTATATCCTTCCATACACCAATGACAGGGAGAAATTAAGCCAACCCCCCGAAACATATAAATTCATAGAGAAAGCACAATGGGATGCCTTTGTAGCTTCAAGGCTTTCCAAATATTTTGAGTCTGTGCATTCTCAACATGCACAGATTAGGGAGAAACTCGAGTACAATCATCGATTGTCTCGAAAAGGATATGCTGGATTGGAGGATGAATTGGAGAAAACCATGCCTGGGGTAGAAATTGATCGATCTACCTTATGGAAGAGAGCTAGACAGGACAAACATGGTAACATCCCGATCCAAAGGTGGCAGAGAAAGCAAAATTAATTGTAAGCCTACTCACTCTGTTTTAAATTTTTATTAAACTGTGAATAATTCTTATTACGTCTTATGTTATATTTTTTTGTCGTGTGAATGATATTACCACGTCGAAACTTTTTAAAAAACGTCGTTAAAGGTCTAAATCAGGAATCACTACTCTGTTTTCTTTAATTATAGCATAAGATGTTGGTGGTTCATTTTCGCGTCGTGTGAATGATATTACCACGTCGAAAATTTTTAAAAAACGTCGTTAAAGGTCTAAATAGGAAAAACTACTCTGTTTTCTTTAATTATAGCATAAGACGTCGGTGGTTCATTTTAGCGTCGTGTGAATGATATTACCACGTCGAAAATGTTTAAATAACGTCGTTAAAGGTTTACATAGAAATCACTATGTTTTCTGTCATTATAGCATAAGACGTCGGTGGTATAACTACCGTCGTGATAAGTTATAATAATGTCGTTTGTATATAATTAACCGTCGTGTGTTTTTTTTAGGATGATTTGCAGAAACAAGTCTCGGAAGGCAAAGTCCGAGTAGATGGCAGCAAGGATGTGCTGACCATGGCTTTGGGCCCCGAGCATCCTGGCAGATTGAGAGGAGTAGGTGCTGGGATTTCCCCAAAGCAGTATTTCAATTTACCCAAACCACAGAGGGTTAGCTTTGACGACCGTTTGAAGGAGAGGTTAAGAGTTCTCCTTCAAGAAGAGACTAAAAAGATGGAGGCTAAGGCAAAGGAAGAGGCCTTAAGGATGGAGGCTAGAACAAAACAATTGGTGGAGGCTGAGAGGGAGCATTTCCTGAGTCAGCTTTCCCAATTAATTCCCAATTTTGATCCAAACATTCTTAAACAAAGAATTAGCCAAAGCCCCAAAAATCCAATGTCTGACAAAGCTAGCTGCTCTGGAGGTGATGTGAGATCCCTACATTTTGAGGATGATACTGCCAAAAATGGGAAACATCAGGAAGATGAAGAGAAGGAAGAAGAAAAAAAAAGATGAAGAGAAGGAAGAAGAAAAACATGACGACAAGGCATGTTCACATAACTTTGCCTTTTTTATTTGTTTTTCAAAATTTCAGACGTCGATATTTTTCTTTAAACCGTCGTTTGTTTACAAATTAGACGGCGGAATTTTTTTAAGACGTAATAAAATATTCACCACGACGGTTTTTTCACCGTCGTTTAAATTCTTTTCAGACGACGTTTTATTCCTTAAACCGTCGTCTTTATTTAATTACCACGTCATTTTTTTTATTTCTTTAAACAGGTTATTGAAGTTGGTGATTATTCAAATATGGAGGCGCCATCTTCTTTTAAAAGCCTTTGTCGTTATGTGGAAACGACACTCCTGCCTGAGGATAAGATCTTGGAATTTACAATTGATAAGGAGGTGTTTGGGAGTGTTCGCGATACCTTCCTCCTGCCTGAAGATATTACACAATTTGCAGGCATGGAAGAAATTGGAGCTACTGTGGTGGCTGTATATATGAGGTTTGTCATTCTAAAATAATACGTCGTTGGTTTATATATTGCGTCGTCTTAACTAACTAACCACGTCGTTAGTATGTACCGTCGTGATAAATATATTATAACGTCCTCATCTATTTCAGTACGTCGTGTGAAATATTATAATACGTCGTTTTGTTATACATAACCGTCGTGTGTTTTTTTGTGCTGACTTGTTTATATTATTTTATGTATTTAGGCACTTACATGATGTTTTGAAACAAGCAAAAATTTGCAGCATGGTTGGCTTCATCGACCCTGCTACAGTTAGTGCCAACTCTGGTACAGTAGCTGAGAGATCACGACTGGTAGCAGCTCGACTTCAGAAGACAGACGGAGAACAGATTTTCATGATGCCTTACAATCCAGGGTTAGTCTCCTTAGGATTTTGTTTTTAAGATTTTCAATAAATGACAGCTTATAAACTAACCACGTCGGTGTTTTATTTTATTAAGTCGTTTGAAACAACTAACCACGTAAGTATTTATTTATCGTCGTGATAAATATATAATGTCGTCGTTTTATTATTTATTTCGTCGTGTGAAATATTATAATACGTCGTTTTTGTAAATAACCGTCGTTTTTATATTAATTTTATGCAGCCGTCATTGGATCTTGCTGATTGTAAGAGCAAAGAGGGAAACCGTCTATTTTCTGGATCCTCTGCCAGGTCATCGTGTGGTCGATGAAGAGGCGAAAAACATCGTGAACAGTGCCATAAAAATATATAATTCTCATATAGGCCGAGCAGGACGTAAAGCTGTAATTTGGAAAACTCTCTCAGGCACACCAAAGCAACCCAGCAGTGTCGAATGCGGGTATTACGTTATGCGCTTCATGAGGGACATCATCATGGATCCTTCCTTGGGGTTTGAGAATATGGTAAGAAGAAATTACCTTCATACATTTAACGTCGTTTTTTGTATTATCAACGACAGTCATGTAAAATTACCGTCGTTGAATAGATATACTACGTCGGTTATGAAAAATATCGTCGTCTGTGATTGAATTTCTTTTTATTGATAAACCCTAATAGTCATTGTTTATATGCAGTATGCCAAGGGAAACCAGGAAGCTTCATACCCCCAAGAAGCCATTGATGAAGTCCGGAATGAATGGGCAGAGACTGTTTTCCAATTTATTAAATAGGGCAATTATTGAACACTTGATATTTATGTATAATGTACAAATTTTCTCTATAATATTTAATGTAAAAATTTGTTGAGGTTTTCTTAAATTAAAAAAAAAAAACAAACATACAAATTGCGTAACTGACGTGTAATACTTTTCCAACGACCTAATAAAGTCAAAAACCGTCGTATTTTGTTGTTTCGTTTTAAACAAATACGACGTAAAAGGATTGTTAGACGACGTTCTTTGAACATTGAGTCGTTTATGGTTTACAACATCTTCAATTTCTTAAGGGTTCAGAGTAGTACTTTGTAACTACAGCGGTTAAGTCATGGAATATATATTTTACGTCGTATATTTAAATAGCCGCCATGGTTTCTCATTTTAACGACTTAGTAGTCTATTACAATTTACAACGTCTACAATTTATTAAAACCGACGTGGTTTGTTGTTGTGATAAGAATATTTTATTATTTTTATATCAAAATATTCAAAATAAATTCAAAATAAATCAGAAAAATGAAAAGTCAACTCCTATGAAGTCATTGATATATTTTCTTCCCCATAAACCTTGAAAAAATTCATTTTGAATAACAAAATTTTAAAATGACCATCCAAAACAAAATTGTTTTGATGAGTCATAAAATCACTTCTAGTTTTATGGTTTAGGGTTTAGAGTCTAGGGTTTAGAGATTAGGGTTGTTATTTATTGGGGTTTATTTTAAAAGTAAAATTTTTGGGTAGTCTAGGGTATATGTTAGACTTTAAAACCATAAAACCTTTTATAAACTTAATTTTTTAAATTTTATAATTTAGTTTTAAGGTTTTAGGATATTAATTTTTAACGACGGTGTTTGGGTCGTGGAATACATATTTTACGTCGTTCATTAGAATATCCGACATGGTTTCTACTTTAAACGACGTCATTTTAATATGTTAGTCGTCTATTATAATTTACAACGTCTACAATTTATTAACACCGGCGTGGTTTGTTGTTGTGATAAGAATATTTTATTATTTTTATATCAAAATATTCAAAATAAATTAAAAATAAATCAGAAAAATGAAAAGTCAACTCCTATGAAGTCATTGATATATTTTCTTCCCCATAAACCTTGAAAAAATTCATTTTGAATAACAAAAATTTAAAATGACCATCCAAAACCAAATTGTTTTGATGAGTCATAAAAACACTTCTAGTTTTATGGTTTTGGGTTTAGAGTCTAGGGTTTAGAGATTAGGGTTGTTATTTATTGGGGTTTATTTTTAAAGTAAAATTTTTGGGTAGTCTAGGGTATATGTTAGGCTGTAAAACCATAAAAACTTTTATAAACTTAATTTTTAAATTGTATAATTTAGTTTTGTGGGTTTAGGGTATTAATTTTTAACTACGATGGTTGGGTCGTGGAATACGTATTTTACGTCGTGAAGTAAAATATACGACATGGTTTGGGCTTTAAGCGACGTCATTTTAGTATGTAAGTCGGTTTATATAATTTACAACGTCATTAATTTCTTAACCCCGACGTGGTTTTTCAGTCGTCGTTATATAAAAATATTCAAAATTAATTTAAAATTAATCCGAAAAATGAAGCTTCAAAATGAACGGCCTTACGTTCTTAATCCGAAAAATGAAGTTTTCGTCGTGGAATATTAAATTTACGTCGGTCCTTGTAGAACTTTCGCCTTGGTTTTTCTTTCGACGTTTTAAAGCGCGCGCTCTCTAAAAATTTTCGCGCGACCTAAATTTTTAGATTTGGCTCTTATTCTTATACTTCGAACCTTGAGACCTAAAATTTTCAGATTTCGCCCAACATAACATTTCGCTCTCTCACTTCTGCTCTAATTAAAAGTTGCACTCTCCAGGCTCCGTCGAATCTGTGAGCTCGTCCAACCTGTAAGTACAAACCCTAACTTCCCCTTGTAAATTCATTGATTGATATTAGGTTGTATGCTTTGCGATCAGTTAATAATGTGCTTATAGGTATGGGTTCATGGATTTTCTGTTTAATGGGTTCATGGATTACATTATCTGTTATGTTGAATTTGGAATGGATTTAATTTTGTGGGATCTTTTAATCACCCTATGTTATGTTAAATTGGGAATGGATTTATTGTTTTCATGCTTGGTTTCATGTATATGTTGGTTTCTTGCTTGGTTTCATATATATATGTTGTGTTCTTAATGGGTTTTGTGTTCTTGAATATAAACTGAGACACGACGAATTTTAAGGCATACGACGACGATTACACGACGGTTTTTTTAAACTACCGTCGTTGTATTACTTATACACGACGGTTTTTCATAAACCGTCGTTTGTATTACTTATAATAGACAACGTCTGTTGAAAATCCGTCGTCTATATATGCCAAATACGTCTGTTTTTGTTTAAAACCGTCGTCTCTGTTGTGTATTACTTGCTATTAAATCTTTGTATAATCTGCTATAGTGATGGTCATTGCCTGTATTTTCACTTTATTATAGATAATAGGTTATAGTGTGGGAGATGGATAAGTCATGGATGCACTCGGATAGAAGATCGAAGGCATATGAATTTGGGGTGGAAGCATTTTTGAACTTTGCTGTAGAAAATCTTCTAACTACAACACATATCCGTTGTCCATGTGTTAAATGTGTTAATTTGAAGTTGTTTGGGGTTGGAAGTATAAGGGATCACTTATACTTTAATGGAATTGACCAAAGCTATAAGAATTGGACATTTCACGGAGAACCTTGGGAAGCAACTACTAATGCTAGTTGAAATGTTGAAGAAGATGATGGCCATAGTAGGTACAGTTTTGTGTCTGAAGAAATTGATATGGATGATAATGATTTTGGTGATTTTGGTTCCGATCCGTATGGGTTTGCCAATGTGATTGGGGATGGAGATCAACCAGTGTACCCTGGTTGTAGAAAGTACACGAAGTTATCGGCATTAGTGAAGTTGTATAATTTGAAGGCAAAACATGGGATGAGTGATGTCTGTTTTATAGAATTATTGATACTTCAAGGCGATTTGCTTCGAGAAGGAAATACAATACCAACCTCTATGTATGAGGCTAAAAAGACTTTGTGTGCATTGGGGCTGAGTTATGAGAAAATGCACGCATGCCCCTATGATTGCATCTTGTATAGGAAGGAGTATGAGGATTCAACTAATTGTCCTACTTGTGGTATCTCAAGGTGGAAGCAAGGCAAAGATTCAATCTTGAAAGAGGGTGTGCCGGCGAAGGTGGTGTGGTATTTTCCTCCAATTCCAAGGTTTAAAAGGATGTTTCAATCACATGAGACAGCTAAGAGTTTGACTTGGCATGCTGCTAGAAAAAAATCAATTGACGGTCAGATGTCTCATCCGGCGGATTCCCCGTCTTGGAAACTTCTTGATGATAAATGGCCTGAGTTTGGTAATGAGCCGAGAAACTTGAGATTGGCTCTTTCATCTGATGGATTCAATCCCCACAGTTCTCTAAGTAGCAGATATAGTTGTTGGCGGGTTATCTTAGTTACATATAATCTCCCTCCATGGCTGTGCATGAAACGAAAGTTCATGATGTTAACCTTATTGATTTCCGGTCCTAAACAACCCGGAAATGATATAGGCGTCTACTTGGAGCCTTTGATTGATGATTTAAAATCTTTGTGGGTTGGGATTAGAGGAGTGTATGATGCACATAATGGAGAATACTTTACCCTCAGAGCGGCATTAATGTGGACAATTAATGATTTCCCCGCCTATGGAAACTTATCTGGTTGTGTTGTTAAAGGATATAAAACTTGTCCAATATGCGGCGATGATACACCTAGTCACAGGTTGAAAAATGGCCACAAAATTTGTTACATTGGGCATAGAAAATGGTTACCAATCAATCATCCATATAGGAGGCAACGTGCGGCTTTTAATGGGAAACCTGAATATGGCATACCTCCCGAGCCATTAACCGGAGAAGAAGTGCTGCATATGGTTGAAAATGGTGACAGAGTTTGTTGGAAGAAGAAATCAATATTCTTTGATCTCGAGTATTGGAAATTCCTTCCTGTGAGGCATGCCCTAGATGTTATGCGCATTGAGAAGAATGTTTGCGATAGTATCATTGGTACATTGCTGGAGATCCCTGGAAAAAATAAAGATGGGATTGCTGCTCGATTAGATTTATTGAACATGGGGTCAAAACTGATTTGCAACCCGAGTATGGAGAAAGACGTACTCGTTTGCCTCCTGGGCCTTGGAATTTGTCAAAAGCAGAGAAGAGAGAGGTTTGCAATTCTTTCTATGGTATAAAGGTCCCTGAAGGTTATTCTTCAAATATTAAAAATCTTGTATCTTTACAAGATTCAAGACTTCTTGGCCTTAAATCACATGATTGTCATACCTTAATGCAACAATTGCTCCCTGTGGCAATTCGTTCTGTTTTGGAGAAACCTGCAAGGTATGCAATAACTCGTTTGTGCTTCTTCTTCAATGCTATATGTGCAAAGACTGTTGATGTTTTCAAGCTAGATAAGTTGGAAGAAGATGTAGTAGTTACTCTGTGTTTGCTTGAGAAGAACTTTCCCCCTTCGTTCTTTGATATCATGGTTCATCTAGTAGTACATCTTGTCAGAGAAGTTCGTCTATGTGGGCCAGTATATTTTAGGTGGATGTATCCGTTTGAAAAATATATGAAAGTGCTGAAGGGGTATGTTCAGAATCGTACTCGTCCCGAAGGTTGCATTGCTGAGCGGTATATAGCTGAAGAAGCGGTAGAGTTTTATACTCAGCATTTATCTGATGTTAGTACAGTTGGAGTGCCTTCAAGCCAAAAAATGGGAGTTTCAAAGCCATTATCAGGTTGCACAGTGAGCGTAGTTGATCAGGACCTGTTGAATCAAGCACATCTATATGTCTTGGAGAATACAGAGGAAGTCCTACCTTATATAGAGTACGTATGAGTTTTATTCTTCAAGTTTCCATTTTAAATTATTTCTTATGTTTATCTTATATATTTGGGACCGTAATGCTTGAATTTTTCGTGTCATGTAGGCAACATATGATCCACATCAAGACTGCTTATCAAAAATTTAGAAAGAGAACAAAGTGGCTGCAGGATAAGCACAATAGCACTTTCATTCAATGGCTAAGCTTCAAGGTATATGTTGTTGAATAACATATTTCTCTTTTAATTTTCTTCTTATTTCTATGTTAGATTGAATTAAGATTTGATTAATTTGCAGGTTCAAAGTGAACTTGAGGAAGACAATAATGGCGTATCAGAAAATTTAAGGTGGCTAGCAGCTGGTCAAAACATGGCAGTGCCATTATATAGGAGCTATCTTATTAAAGGTATTAAATTCAATATCAAGGCACAAGATGATGTGCGGACAACTCAAAATAGTGGAGTTTATTTACTTGCACAAACCATGCAAGTTGCTAGTGCCAAGGATAAAAACCCAATTCTCTCAAATATGGGTTTCTATGGTGTCATTAAAGAAATTTGGGACCTTGACTACCAAAAGTTTACAATCCCAGTCTTTAGGTGTGATTGGATAGATAGTTCTGGTCTTGTAGTCGGCGAACTTGGATTTACCCTTGTAGATTTGAGTAAAATTGGACATAGGAATGACCAATTTGTTTTGGCTTCTCAAGTCAAACAAATATTTTTTGTTGACGACCCGATGCATCGTGGTTGGTCGGTAGTGTTATCAATGCCTAATAAAGAATATAATGATGTTATTGGTGATGAAGTCTTAGGTGATGTGATAATTGAGTGTGAGCCATTTACTAGAGGATGCCAAATGTTGACACATTTGATGAACTGGTGGGTGAGTTAGGTGGTCAAAATATTCGAGATGGGTGTGAAGATATATGGATTGAATGATGCTTATGTAATTGGCGGTGTATGACATTCATTTTATAATATATTGTAATGTGATTTCTTCACTTTCATTATACAGGTTTTGGCCACAAAACAATCAGTGCAAAAAATACTGGATCCAGATTACATCATTATATTCTGCATAAAAACAACGTCTGTTCAAATAAAACACGACGTTATGGTTAATCATTTATTCAGCATATTTACCGACGTCTTAAAGCAACGTAACAATGAAGAACCACGACGCTATTGTGAAGCAATTATCCAGGATATCACGTCGGGGAAGGATTAAGAGCAGCCATGTAATCCAAAATAACACGACTCCAATCCCATAATACCGACGTCTAAAAATGAGATTAAATATCTGAACATTAATTTAGAACCGACGTGGTTTAATAAATGCGTCGTAAATAATGACGTTGTTTAGAAGTTCAACGTCAACAACATAAATACATACGTCGTAAATAATGACACTGACAGCTATATCTACGTCATCTTTTTTAGAAAAATCGAAGTGGAAAACTTATTTCACGACGGTCGGTTGTAAATAAGAGACGTAGTAGTTTTCAATAACGTCGTCTTCTCATGTATTTAAAGGCGTAGTAGTTTTCAATAAGAGACAGAGTAGTTTTCAATAACGTCGTGAAAATTATATTTAACGGCGTAATGTTTTAAATATCGTCGTTGTATGCCTATCTTGCGGCCTTTTTCTTCTAATATGTCATATTTTTCCTTTTTAACGCCGGTGATTTGTTTGTGTTGGTCGTCTATTCTCATCCTCGACTATTTTTAAAAACTTATGCAGACTAAACACGTCTGTTTTTATTTTTTTTCGACGTTGTTTTATTTAACAGCGTCTAATTTATCGTCGTTGTTGTTTCTGAAAATAGGACGTATAAATTTTGTAATACGACTCTCATATATTCGTAACCGACGTTGTTTGTTTTTTTCAACGTCTCATATATAAATACATACGTCGTAAATAATGACACTGACAACTATTTCCACGTCATGTTTTATAGAAAAATCGAAGTGGAAAATGTATTATACGACGGCTGTTTTTATATATGCGACGTAGTAGGGATAAATAACGTCGTCTTCTAATTTTCTTAAAGATGTCATATTTTCTGTTGTCGTGAAAATTGTATTTAACGGCGTATTATTTTACTTTTCGTCGTTGTATGTCTATTTTGCGGCCTTGTTCTGTTAATATGTGTCATATTTTTCATTTTTAACGACGGTTTTTTTCGAGAGTTTGTCGTCTATTCTCATCCCCGACTGCTTTTTTCGTTCTTTTTGTAGAATAAAGACGTCGTTTTGTATTTGTGGACGACGTTGTATAGTTTAACAACGACGGTGATTTATCGTCGTGGTTTATGAGGGAAAAGATGACGGTGGATTCCACGACCACTGAAAAACTCAATACACGACGGTGATTTACCGTCGTCCTTTTGCTTATTTGTAGTAGTGAGGATATAAGAGGTCGTAGTATTCATATATTTTTACATCCTTGCCATCAGACTTCATATTTTATTTATAATTTATTCCAAGCATTTCATTAAGTGCCATAATTGTAATTAAAACTCCCTATTAATAGCATATCAATCACCCCATTTCTTTTGGTTGTCATTCCCTCTAAAAATATAGGTATATTATTTACCAAAAACAATTAACAAAAATAGGTCAATTACTTTGTAATTGAAATTTTCGTACATTTTTCATAAATTAAAAATAGATACACAATAATTTATAGAAAATAGATACGTTGTATAATTGAAATTTATGCACATTTTTTATAAATTAGAAATAGGTACATTACATAGAAGAAAAAAAGAAGTTCATTAAAAAAATATTTTAAAAACAAAACAATAAATAGATTATCAAATTATTTTTCAACATAATTATAATGTACACTATTATTCATAAAACTATAATAAAAAAGAATACTAGTCGTATAATTCATGAAAAGAAAACAACATTAATTCCTAAATTTAATATTGAATTTAAATTATTAATACTTTAAATAGATTACTAGTCGTAATTCATAGAAGAAAACACCATTAATTCAAAAATAGATTACTAGTCATAAAATAGATTACTAATACTTTAATGTGGAATTTAATATTTAATTTCAAATAAGTTTTTAAATTAGTTCCTACATCCATTACAACTATTTAGAGATATTACCAAATTCAACGAGTGTCATTAATTACACCCCCCCATAACACATTAGCTTATAAATAGGGGTAGTTTTGGAATCCAAAAAATACAATAAATCAGATTTTAAAGAAAAATACAATAAATCAGATTTTAAGTTATATTAGGTAACTTGCTTAGTTGGATCCTAGTTATTGGGTATTATTTGAAAAAATTGGGTATTTTACATAGAAAACTAAAGGAAAGGGTTGTAGGTAATTTAAAATAAATTTTATGGGTCTAAGTTCAATTTACTAAAAAAATAAACATATTAATAAGTGAGGAACCAAAATGCAAAACCATGATAAAAGTACTAAAACAGAAACTTCTTCTTACTTGACGGATCTGCATCCTCTAATTTACTTTTTGATCATTTTTGCTCCTTTTTAATGTAACTGCCAACCTATTTTCTTCATAGATATAATCCTCTCATTTATTTATTTTTATCGTTTTCTTCCCTCTTTGTCATCAATTCAGCTGCTACTCATTTATACATTTTCATTACTCTCTCCTTTTGGATCCTCTCTTTTAATTTTTCAT
>NW_023010230.1:0-29744 GCF_902201215.1 Prunus dulcis | reverse complement strand
ATGCCGTCGTTTTTAACTAACACGACGCAATATTTGTTTTGCGACGTGGAATCTTTTCATTTAACGTCGTTAGGTTTAATATAACCGACGTGGATTTGAATTTTTAAATTATGAATAGAATTTTTTTTTCCCGTGACCTTTTTTCAGTTTATTTTTCAATTACAATGCGTTATAAATAGAGTTTTTTTTTTCCGGAGGAAATTTAAAATGAAGGAAATTAATGTTCTGGAATATGTAAAGTTTCTTTTTTGGATGACAGATTTAAATAAAATAAGAATATAAAAACAACGACTGTTTTTGTATTACTGTCGTTTTTTTTCGTCGTCTTAAGTAAGACTAAGACGACGTAATATATTTGTTGAGCGACGTTGATTTGTTTTTTAAACGTCGTTAGGTATAATATAACCGTCGTTGAAAATTGTCTCTCTGATTGCAAATTTGCAACGACGTTAGGTATAATATTTGTAGATACACAAACGCACGCACATCATCAACTTCCAAAAAATTGTCTCTCTGATTGCAAATCTGTGTCATCTGTTAAGATTATGATGTGGAACAGAGTTCCATCTGGTAAGATTTCGTAACCCTTGGGATCTCAGAAAAATCTGTTTATGTCGGCGGTTTTCTATATAAACCGTCGTGGTTATTTCAATTCTTGTCATTAAGTAGATCTACCGACGTAGGATAAGAAAATCAAAAAAAAAAATTGTTAACAAAAATTCTTATTAAGACGACGGTTTAAATTAAAGGTACGACGTATAAAATGAATAAATACGACGTTAAATTTTATAGTACGATTTAAAGATAACGTCGTAGAAGTATACGAGAATGACGTCGATATATTTATATTTTCCGTCGTTGTACATTAATTTAATACGGCGATATTTTGTATTTTAAAGCCGTGGATTTGTTTGTAATTATATGGCGTCTTATACGAAAACCTCGTCGTGTTATTTTATGAGTAAAAAAGGCGGCTTTTATTGAAATCGTCGTCTTTACTTTCTACGTCGGTCGATTCATAACTTCTGCCGTTCTTTGTTGGCTTTGATTTTACTCTGCGAAAATCTGTTTCAAATAGACGCCGGTTGTTTAATTAGGTACGTCGTTGTTTTTGAACAGCCATTTGAATCTCCATTTTTAGTTGTCTAAGGTGGTATTACACGACGGTGTTTTTAGAACCGTCGTATTTTTAAAAACCACGACGGTTTTCACTTAGACCGTCGTTGTTTTCTGGTCGTCTTTTTCGCTTTTTGTAGTAGTGGGGAGGAATGGGGGAAGAGAGAGAGAGAGAGAGAGAGAGAGAGAGAGTTTTGGGAGTGGAGGGTGGTTGTGGGGGATGAGGGGCTATATTTTTTGGTGTATTGAGAAATTTTGTGGTGGTTGGGTGATAATTGCTAGGTAGGCGGAGAGTGCTGGGAGAGAAAGAGTTTTAGGAGTTAAGGGTGGCTGTGGGGGGTGGGAGGATGGGTTTGGGGGTGGTGCATGGTGGTTAATTGGGGGCGGGAGAGCAGTGTGGGGAGGAAGAAGACTGGGTGAAATGGGGATTAGTTTAAATTTTTTTTGGATGAAAGGAATATTCACATGGTGGAAATTAAAAATAATACAAAAAGATCATTTTGTCCCTGCATTTAACTGGAAATAAAACAAAATTGACGGCAGGACCAATTGTCTTAACAAAACTGAAGTTGAAGGATCATAGGAACGATTTTGGAAATTGAGGGACCAAAATGCAAATCAGGTTAAAGTTCAAGGACCATTAGACCTAATAACCCAACATTATATTTATATTAATGGGTTATCTTCTGTAGACGTCCCTAAGGTTGGCCCTCAGTTGCAAACTAAACTTCTTTTTTAGGCAATTACATCCGTTAACTCGATAAATAGTTACAATTGGGTCCTGCCGTCCAAGTTTGTCAATTTGTCCATCAAAATGAGGGGTAAAAGCATCCTTTTGAGTTGCAGAGATAATTGTTCTAAGAGTTTTTAACTGCAGATGTCCCTGAACTTTACTCGTAGTTGCAATTGGGTTCGTGAACTTCTTTTTGTGGCAATTACATTCTTTAACTCAACAAGTAATTCCAATTGAGTCCTGCCGTAACAGAATAAAAGAGCTAAAAATTAAAAAACCACAAAAGGTGGGTTTGCGGAAAAAGTTGAAGACTGACGCCTTGCGAAGAACTTCTCGATCCTCTCCACATCGGCGATGGCGGTTTCGAAGGTGTTGTTAGATTTGCCCTTGTCGACCAATGTTGTGGCATATCTAGCTGCTGGGGTGGCGTTCATTCTGGCTCCAAGGGCATCGCCGTCATTATGGTGGCAGCAGAGGAGGAGAGCTTGAAGGATGGGGTTGCGGGTAGGTTCTGGGTTCCGTGGGCTGGGAGATGGGGGTGGGTTGCAGGTTGGGTTGGGATCTTGGTTTTGAGGGGATGGGCTAAAGAGGAGGGGGAATGAGTTGCGGGAGAGAGGGAGAGACAGAGAGTGAACGCTGAGAGAGAGAGAGAGGGGGAGAGAGAGAGGGAAGGATTCTGTTACGGCATAACTCAATTGGAACTACTTGTCGAGTTAAAGGATGTAATTGCCTTTAAAAAAAAAAAGTTCACGAACCCAATTGCAACTCGGAGCAAAGTTCAAAGGCGTATACAGTTAAAAACCTTAAAATAATTACCTTTGCAACTCAAAATGATGCTTTTACCCCTCATTTTGATGGATAAATTTACAGACTTAGATGGTAGGACCCAATTCAAACAACTTGTGAAGTTAAAGAATGTAATTCCCTCAAAAAAAGTTCATGGGCCCAATTGTAAATAGGGGCAAAGTTCAGGGACGTCTACAGTTAAAAACCCTATATTAATAAAAATACTGCATCTTCTCTAGCAAGTTTTAATCAGGCAGCAAACAAACATATTGCAATCCGCTTTAGCCTTTCAAATCAGTATCCTAAATGAGATGTGGCATATCCCAAATCATTAATGATTATATTAATAAGGGTTAATCATTTTATTAGTCCCTGAACTTAGACTTGATTCGCATTTGAGGTCTTCAATTTTGAAAATCGTTTCCGTGGTCCTTCAACTTCAGTTTCATTAGGATAAATAGTTCTGCCATCAATTTTGTTAACTTTTCTGCTAAATGTAGGGCCAAAATGGTATTTTTGTATTAAATTGATTAAAATATGAATAAAAAACTATAAAAATTAAAATTAAAGTCTCTCCCTCCCCCCCCCCCCCCCCCCAAAAAAAAATCCCATTTCTACTCCTCAAAACTTGAAAAAAAAATTATTTTTTTTTTATTTATTTATTTTCATTTTAATATAAAAATACCATTTGCCCATGCATTTAATGTAAAAAAGTTAACAAAATTATCGCATGATTATTTGTCCTAAAGAAAGTGAAGTAAATTAAATGAACTATGGGAATTTTTAAAATTAAGGAACTCAAATGCAAATCAAGTCAAGTTCATGGACCAATAAAAAGGATTAACCTTTATTAATAAAAATTGAGACAGGTTGTTTAACATAAAGGATAATCATTTGTCCCTAGACTGGACTTGATTTGCATGCTTTGAAACCTCAATTTCAAAATCGTTCTCGTGATCCTTCAACTTCCAGTTTTGTTAGGACTAATGGTCAAGCATCAATTTTGTTAACTTTATGTTAAATGCAGGGTAAATGGTATTTTTGTATTAAATTGATAAAAATATGAACAAAAAAAAATTAAAAATAAAATTAAACTCTCTCCTCTCTCCTTCTATCCTGATTTCTACCCCCAAACTTTTTTTTTTTTTTTGGGGTTTTTTATTTGATTTTCTTTTATTGTTATTTTAAAGATATGGCTTTTTATTCTTTTTTTATTCTTTTATTTTTATATAAAAATATCATTTTTCCCCTGCATTTAACAGAAAAAATTAACAAAATTGACGGGAAGACTATTTGTCCTAACGAAAGTGAAGTTGAAAGACCACGAGAACGGTTTTGGGAATTGAGGGCCCAAATGCAAATTGGGTCTAAGTTTAAGGACTAATAAAACGATTAACCCTTAACATAAAAGCATTAAAATGCAAGGTTAATTTTACAATATATATTTTGGATATAGTCATATGAAAAGAAATTTTTCCCAAAAATTAGTTTCAATGTTAGTCTTATTTTTTGAAAGAGTGGTAAAATATAGGCCTTTACAAATTTTATTTCCTAGACATTGACCCATTAATTTTGAAATCTATATATTAAACCCAAATTCAAAATAAAATGCCCGGTGAGATATAAAAGGTCATTGTACTGTTTCATATTTATATAGTTAGGTTAATCGTTTTATTAGTCCCTGAACTTAGACCCGATTTGCATTTAAGTATCTCAATTCCCAAAATGATTCCCGTAGTTCGCCAACTTCAGTTTTGTTAGGATAATTAGTCCTGTCATCAATTTTGTTAACTTCTCTGTTAAATACATGGGAAAATGATATTTTTGTATCAAAATTGATTAAAATATGAATAAAAAAATTAAATAACTAAAAATTAAAATTAAACTCTCACTCTCCCTTTCTATCCCAATTTCTACTCCCCCAAACTTGATTTATCTTTTCTTTTTTTTTTTTTGTTGGTTTTTTATTTGATTTGATTTTATTGTTATTTTAAAGATATGATTTTTTATTCATTTTTTTGTTTAAACGTAAAAATACCATTTTGCCCCTACATTTAACAGAAAAAGTTAACAAAATTGACGGCAGGACCATTTGTCATAACAAAAGTGAAGTTAAAGGATCACGGGAACCATTTTGGAAATCGAGGTACTCAAATGCAAATTTGTTCTAAGTTCAGGGACTACCAAACAATTAACCTTATATAGTTTGCTGCCAAACTTCAAATAAGTCAACCTGATGGTTTTCAAGTATATCATTAAGTCCCTCATTTCTAAGGGCTAGTTTGGGATTACAGTCACTTAAAAAAAAAAAATTGTTTTTGCCCTAGTTTGAAAATAATTAGCTATGAAGTAAAGTAACTTAATGTTTGATCAACAAAATTACTCAAATTGTCCTAAAACTTGTACTCGATTTATATTTCGGTCCCTCAATTAAATTATTCGTTCAGATGGTCCATTAACTATATATTAATCGCTCCATTGATCCTACCGTCTAATTTTCTGTTAAATTTAACCAAATTTTAGGGTAAATTCGACTTTTTATAATTAACAAATTAAATAGGATTAAAATAAAGGGAGCTTCACTAATATACCCAAAATAGGATCTGAAATTATAAAAAAATCCCACATGGAATGCACTTTAGAAACACACACAAAATCCATTTACTATATAAGAAATTGGTGTTGAAGTTCCTATAAATTACAGGACAGCCACTGATGCCCAACATGGAAAAAAAACTCAAAAAACACCCAAAACGAACCTAGCCCAATTTTATAAAAAAAAGCCCAAACATTTTTTTTTTTTTTTTTTGGTTACAAAAAGTCCAAACATTTTATTACAACACAAAACTGTCTCGAAAACCATAACTTCAAGCATGCATCTTCATTAAACCATTTATGCAAAACATCTCTTCATTTCACTGTCTTCATCATTTATGCAAATTGAAACTCCATAACTACCACCAAGCTTGATCTACTTTCAAAAACCACCTCCACACACTAACCTCCACCTACAAAACAAAGACAACATTTCATAGAACAATTTCAACAAGAAAAGGCTTCAAAGGTAAGACATTTAAAAACCAAACCTTTATTGTAATGTTGATTAATTGCTGTAAAGTTTCAGTCTATGATAATAACAGTATTTTAGATTCGAATCCAAGACAAAATCTTGAAACGATATTGGATTTTCACTATTGGACTAACTGCATATGACTATAAAATAGTCGATTTCAGTATAGGGTAATAACACTGCTTGACAGGACCCGACCCAATTTCCGCTTTGGAAACCGAGCCGACTCCTATGCGTGTCCGACACCTGGCGGATGTCGGGCACAAATGACCTTTTTACCCTTCTCCTTAGTTAGTTTTCTTCTGACTTCTGCCGAAAATTCGGCAGAGTCTCCCCTGTAATTTGATCCAATCCCAAGTCTTTCACCTGTCAAAAAGTCTCAAAACAACCTACCAACAGCCAGACTAAACCAACAACCACAATCCAACCTCAGTTCCTTAAGTTCAACAGGATATCAGAGCATTTCTAAACAAATTTACAGAATTTACAAAGAGTTACAACAAAATCCTACACTTGGTGGTGGGGCGGAAGCTAAGCGGATGGCCCGGGCGGTTTCCTTCGTTCTTCTAAGGCCTGGGGGCGAAAAACAAGTTAAAAGTGTGAGTGGACAAAAATCATGCTTATGAAAACATTTGAGAACATAATAACCCCCGTTTGAAAAACATAGGGATAATAAATTATAATCTGCTCATAATCAACTCGAGATATTTCAATAAACGTAAATAAACATATTTATATAAATACTAACATGATATACACAGTATATTCGAGTAACATATACGGAGTATCAAAATACTGATAGAAATGCATGAAATCGTAACTGCATTAAAAACTTAAAAATCCTTTAAAACTGCCACCTAACTGTACCCCTGATAACCGTCAATTCCCTGGCAGGTCTCGGGCGCCACGCAGTCCACCCGAGCCGCGAACTGGCGAAATCAGGGGACTATGATCAGCCTGATCCGCCGGCAGGTCCTCGGTGACACCAAGTCACTCAAGTCGCTCAGGCAGGATACAGGGGACCGTAGTCAGCCTGATCCGCGATCCTGGTAGGTCTCGGGGACACAGAGTCAGCCGAGCCGCAATCCTGGCAGGTCTCGGGACACCAAGTCTGCCGAGCCGCAAATCCTGGCACTCACGGTCCGAGCGTCCCCGGAACACGTGAGGCAAGTCGAGTGCACTGACTAACTGAAATCAGACCGGATGTCCGTCGACATCGGTCCAACTCTGGGTAATCACCAACTGTAGGGTGGGTACATGGTGGTCTAAAATCACTGTTTCTGATAAAATCTGCTATCCTCTGAATTCTGCTAACTCTGGGCTAAGCTACTGTTTTAGCTCAAAAATCTCAATTCTGTTGCTTAGCTAATTTTCATAAAAATACAAGCATTTGCATAATAAAATTTATACTAAATCACTTATTCAAGATCAAATATGAAATATAATTATAAAATCCTTTTAAGAAAGAAAAGTCCACTCACTGCTGGTCCGAGCTAGCTGGACCTCTCAAAGGTCCCTCCTGTGGATTAGCTGGACTCCTGGTGCCTGCTTATCCAAGAATAATTAATTAAACAACTGCTGGATAAATAAAATTTAAATTAAACACCCTGCCCCCGGCTCCTAGAAATACGTGCATTTCATCTCAAGTTACTCCTATGCCCACATTATCCCTTTTTGACACTGGGACCGATTTTGGAAGGTCCAATACTCTGTTAAGCGAGAAACCGTCAGATCGGCCGACCCGGGACCTGTGGGGTCCACGGTGTCCGATGGCCAATCTGAGCTTCCCGGAAGGTTTCTCATAGGGCGGGAACCAAGTTCTGCGAATTTGGTCCGAATCGGACGGTCGGATTGGCCAAAATCGCGTTATCGCTTAAAACCCTAACCCTAGCCCCAGGGTTCGCGATTCCGGAGTATCCGGGACTCCGATTCGCGATCCGTCGAATCCTACGTGATCCTGAAATCACGTAGACCGACATATCAAAAATTCAACGCGATCCAACGATCACACGACACTGCACCCACGGACCGCGCGATATGGAAAATCCGTTCGGGGCTCAAACGGACTCCGAATCGGGATCCGCGAAATCTCACGCGCTCGTGACGACACGAGGACCTCAAAACTGGCCAGAGCCGTGCCACCACCCTGGCCCACGCGCCGCCACACGCGCGGGGCAGATCGGGTGTCCAAAGCGATTACGGGTGTGCCGAAAAATCGTGGAACCGAGACTCCAAACTCCTACCCTAGGTAAAACACCCTATTTGGAGTCACTTTTGTTCTTGGACCACCCTCAAAAAGTGGCCGGAAATACCCGATCACGACGGCCAAAGTTCGGCCGAAAATCAAATTGTAAAACGAACAACCTAGTGATCGAATCGATCTAAACCCAGTTAACCATCAGATAGAGCACTCAAAATAGGTGGAAAACCATACCTCACTCGAATGAAATGGTGGCGAAACGAGAGAGATCGAGTGGCTTGAAGTTTGGGTGCAAAACCGGCGGAAATCGCCAGTTTCCGGCGAGCAGGCGGCGGCCCAAGGCTGGCGACTGGTCGAGGATGATCGGCGACGTCGAGCTGGTCCGGTTGGCACCGACGGCGAAGGTCGCCGTGACCTGTGCTGGCGGCGAGCTCAATCGGAAGGGAGAGAGGCTGGGCGGATCGCGCGCGGGAGAGAGAGGGAGGAGAGAGAGAGATGACGCGGAGAGAGAGAGAGAAACAGGGATAAAAATCTGACTTTGTCCAAATTACGATTTTGCCCCTCGCGATGTTTTGATCGTAATTTCTTCGTTAAAACTCCGATTCGGGTCTACTCCGTGTCTACGGACTCGTTTCGCCGTGCTCTACACAACGGCGCAAGCGAAATTCCCGAATTCTTTTCCGATCAAAAAGTCAAATTTTCCCCTAAAAAAATGTGAGGGCAAAACCGTCTTTTGGCTAGAATAAAGAATTCTTAATTTTTTAGATATTTTGGTTTGGGTTCTTACACTGCTTGTTTCCAATGAAATCCTATTTTGAATGCATGTCTACCACTATAAAGTTCCGGTACAAGGCAATAACACTGCTTGTTTCCTATTAAATCCTATTTCTAATGCATGTCTACCATTGTAAAGTTCCAGTATATGGTAATAACACTACTAGATTCTTATGAAATCTTATTTCTAATGCATGTCTACCCCTTGTAACGTTTCAGTATAGGGTAATAACACTGCTAGATTCCTCTGAAATCCTATTTCTAATGCATGTCTAACCCTTGTAAAGTTCCAGTATAGGGTAATAACACTCCTAGATTCATCTGAAATCCTATTTCTAATGCATGTCTACCCCTTGTTAAGTTCCAGTATAGGGTAATAACACTGCTAGATTCCTCTGAAATTCTATTTCTAATGCATGTCTAACCCTTGTAAAGTTCCAGTATAGGGTAATAACACTACTAGATTCATATGAAATCCCATTTCTAATGCATGTCTACCCCTTGTAAAGTTTCAGTATGTGGGTAATAACACTGCTAGATTCCTTTGAAATCCTATTTCTAATGCATGTTTACCCCTTGTAAAGTTCCAGTACAAGGTAATAACATTGTTAGTTTCATATAAAATCTTATTTCTAATGCATGTCTACCACTACCACTGTAAAGTTCCAATATAAGGTAATAACACTGCTTGTTGCCTATGAAATCCTATTTCTAATGCATGTCTGTAAAGTTCCAATATAAGATAATAACACTGCTACTGTGGGAGCAAATTTCCCCACAAGAATATTCGGTTCGAAAGATTCCCCTTTCTTCTTCGCCGCCTCTTTCTCCCTGCAAAATAGAACAAATAAGAGGACAACACCCGGGGGGTGTGGCCAAAAGCCCTCCGATGCCTAAATTAGTTCAAGTATTTGTAAGAAAAGCACTAGCTAACTAGGGTACGGAGATGTGTTTAATGTGTAAACCAGGCGGCCGAAGCCTTATGTAAAAGAGAGAGAAAGGAGGTGGCTAGGGTTTGAGAGGAATTTTCTGCAGAGTTTTTAGTAGAGATTTCAAACGTACCCCAACCTTTGTGTATGGCCATGCTTTCATAGAGCCTCGTAGGGTTAGGGTTTGGAGAAAAATAATCCTTGTTGGGAAAGGAATTATTTTTCTAATTTTAGGAGATTTAAATCAATTAGGGATTTAATGCGAATCAAATCCCTAATCAAGGCAAGAATCCCCAAATCAAATATTTCCCAAATTGAAGGAAATGTTTGACCTAGGGTTTGCTTAAAATAGGGTTCCCACAAATGCCCCCTAGGTTTTGCATGGCGCTTGGTGGCATGAAGGAGGTGTGAATTAACTGTTGGGCTGTCCAATTTTAACTGGGCTTCCTTCTTGGATTTGGGCTCCCAATTTGAGTCTGTTTTTTACTATTCTTGGAGTTAGGTTCCCAGTGGAATGGTCTTGCGATTCTTTCTTGACCTAGGATGCCCAATCTGTATAAATGTAGGATTTCTCTTCACTCTACTTCACATCGCAAACTTGATTTCTTTACTTTCTAGCTTGAGAGAGATCTTGGAGAATTTGTACTGCTTGTCGAAGAGAGGAGTTGTCATGCATCTAAAGGTAAGTCGAGCACGTATATTTTTTTCTTCGTCTTCTCTTTTTTTTGCGGCGAGGACCAGCTAGGTGGGACCAGGCTGGTTGTTGTCACTGGTGGTTGAAGACAGTTGGAGTAGCGGTGACCGCTGGTGGCTACTGAGTGAGTACCATGAGGAAGTTTGTGGTCTGCCTCTTACCCTGTATATTGAGAAATGGAAGCAGAATGGTCTAAACTCTGATGATCTTCCGGCTGGGCAGAAGGAGTGCTCTGCCGGACTCCTTTTAAAAAAGGAAGGCCGATATGTCAAGTCTTCAAGAAATGAAGGTACAACTTCGCTGGCGAAAGATGCGACTCTGTTGAGGAAAAAGCCAAGGATCCCTTCTGCTGAGAAGACTCAAGTAAGAGCTGTTTCGCCGCCATCAACAAGGTTAAAACATCTTGTTGGTGCAGATAGCAAGAAGATTGACGGTATACGCAATGTTCGAGATGTTCCACTCGAGTCTCCTATAAACAAGCTTGGAGACCTTGATTTGCTCCGTGAAGTGGTCTACTTGTCGAGAAGTAAAGAGATGTTGGTATTCCTCTCTGAAGTTTGAGTTATCTGCACAAGTCAAGGGATGGAAATCGAATTGGGAGGTGTGCTCATTCGCTCAACTATTGCAATCCAGTTGTTGAGTCACGAGCAATCAAGCGTAGAGTTGATTCAGCGTTTTCGACTCCTTTGGAAGTTAAGGATGGCGGCAGTTCAGAAGACGAGAGAGTCATCTGTCCGGGTGAAAGGTTCTTCTATAATATTAACGGCTGATCCTGAGGTGGACAAGTCCAGCCCTGCATGGGATGCAGACGTGTATGATCTGCTGAAGATGAACCTCCTGTCAAGCCCGTCTATTTGCTTCAAGCTAGTTGATCATATCCATCATACTGGTGATCTTGAGACAGTCTCAAGTCTTTTCTTGGTAAAACAAAGCGAATCAATATTTCATCTGCTTGAAAAATGAGTAGTTCTTGCTGCTGAAACTATTCGAATGTCTGCTGTTGCTCCTTCTTCTGCTATTGACTTGGTTAGTCAAAAAGATGCCTACTTCCGTCTTGAGTGCAAGAATGCTGACATCTTCTTTAGTTATGACAAGTTTTTGGCTAAATTTGACGCCTATAACAAGTCTGCTGAAAGTCCAAGTTTGAAGCTACCATGAATGCATACAAGTTGGGCTACTTGGACTGCTCAAATGAAAATGATCTCTTTTATGCCATTGGAGATGAAGACATCGAGACACTCTGTTCTGACTTGCTCTTTATGTCGTGAACATGGAATAAGCTGAAGAGCAGGCGGTCGAAAAGACAATAGCTAAAGAGGATGAAGTAGAGGAGGACGCAGCAGGTGAGGTAGTGACAGACATCGCGGATCAGGCAGGTGGAGCTGTTGAGAACGTATCTGATTAGGCAGATGCCGAAGAGGTTGTAGACCAGGGATCTCCTGCTGGCGTCTCAAAGTAGATGAAGACTCCTTTATTTCTTTCCAGCTTTTGTAGTATGGCCTACGTCTGGAGACGTGTCGATGAGTGTGGCCAGTTTGCCCTACGTCCAGAGACGTGTGATGAGTGTGGCTTGTTTGGTTTAGATCTTTGGCCTCCGTCCGGAGACGTGTCGATGAGTGTGGCTCGTTTGGCCTACGTCCAAAGACGTATCGATGAGAGTGGCCCATTTGGCCCATGTCCGGAGACGTGTCGATGAGAGTGGCCCATTTGGCTTACGTCCGGAGACGTGTCGATGAGTGTGGCCCATTTGGCCTATGTCTGGAGACGTATTGATAAGTGTGGCCCATTTGGCCTACATCAGGAGACGTGTCGAAGATAGTGGCCCGTTTGGCCTACGTCTGGAGACGTGTCATGAGTGTGGCCCGTTTGGCCTACATCCGGAGACGTGTCGATGAGAGTGGCCTGTTTGGCCTACGTTCGGAGACCTGTCATGAGTGTGGCCCGTTTGGTCTACGTCCGGAGACGTGTCGATGAGAGTGGCCCGTTTGGCCTACATCCGGAGGTGTGTCGATGGGTGTGGCCCGTTTGGCCTACGTCCTGAGACGTGTCGATGAGAGTGGCTCGTTTGTCCTACGTCCATAGACATGTTGATCGCATTTGTGAACATTCCATTGGAAAGAAAAGCTTGAACTCGTATCGATGTCTGTGTGAGTATATTGCTTCATTGAACCAAAAAGATGAGTTGCAGGGGTAAAATCAAAAGTAACTTGTCTTGAATGGGGGTGAGGGAGGCCTGGCTGCGTGCTTGCAGCTGAGCTAATAGGGAGGAGCTTCGTGGATAGTACCTCCGAATGTGATGGGCATTCCGTTGTCTTGGAACTTCCTTCCCTTAAAAGATGATGCCGGGACAAGTGACGGCTTGAGAGACCTGCTCTTGTCGCTTGCATGATCTTTCTCTTCTACTCCTCGGTGGTCAGCTCGAGCTCTTAAAGTCGACTAGTTTCATTCTGATCCATATGACTTTTTTTCGTGGAGGTTCGTTGGCAGCTGTGTCACGATCTTTGATTTGCTGGATAGCCCCCTTTGCGATGAATTCTGTGCAATGGCCGTCTTTGACTAGTTCTTTGAGGTGCTTTTTCCAGGCAAAGTAGTCATTTGTGTAATGACCGTACTCTTCATGGAATTCGCAGTATCTACTGGTATCTTTCTTGGCTGGGTTTCCCTTCAAAGGCGATGGTTTTTTCAACCAAGGCATATTCTTTACTTAGGCTAGGATTTGCTGCATAGGAATAGTGAACTTGGTGTAGCTCTCAGCTGTTGGAGCACCTCCCTGAGGCTGTAATCCGCGCTTGCCTCTATCCTTGTCTTTTATCATGTCGTTTCTTCAGCTTGCCTGCTCAATTAGTTGATGGGCTTGCTTAGCAGCTTTCTTTGCGGTGGTCCGATCATCGTCCCAAAGTGCATAGCGCTCTGCTGTCGTGAGGACTTCTACTAGTGTTTGGCAGGGAGAGATGGTCAGCTCGCGATACAGCTCACACTCAATTGACAAGCCCCTCTTGTAGGCCGATGATCCAATTCGATCGTCACATCCAATGATGTTTACCCTTTCTACTTTAAACCTCTTGATGTAATCTCGGAGGGATTCATCGTCCTTCTTGTGAGGTTGAACAGATGGTTCAGGTTCTTCTGGATCGTCCAGTAAGAAGTATATTCTTTGGTGAAGACGTAAGCTAACTCCTTGAAGCTACTGATCGACCCGGATGGCAGGGTGTGGAACTAGTTTTGGGCTACTTCTAGCAAGGTCATTGCAAACACCTTGCACATCAGTGCATCGTTAGCCTTGTAGAAGATCATGATATTTTTGAAGTGCTTTAGATGGCTCTCGGGATCGAAATCCCCTTTGAAATGCCTGAATGAAGGCGTTGAGAATCTCTTTGGGGGAGTAGTCTGCTCGATTTCAGCAGTGAAAGGCATAGAGTTTGCTTGGTCCACCTCTCTGTGTAGCGCATCTTCGAAATGTCCACCAACCTTTAAGTTACGAAGTCGGTCGTTTACGAGCTTCTTGACGTCCTCTCCATGCATGGCTTGCCGATCACGTTGGCGACCCTCTTGATTCAAGCGGGGATGGTTGACTTCCTCGTTGACTTGAAGAGGTTGACCTCCTTGGTTGCCCAGCCAGTGAGGCAGATTGGTGGGTTGAGCTTGCGAAGATTTCTCCACAAGTTCTCATTGCAAGTTGGTTCTCGAGTGGGTTAGCGAACGTCGGTCGTTGCCTTCGTCACGCAATTGTTCACGGACTCATGACCCCTGTGAGCTTAGTCTTGAACGATCGTCAATTGGCTCAAAGTACTGCTTGCAGATGTCTGCGTCTCATCAGCACGATCTTGTTCTCTCCCCTGCCTGCTTGTCTCTGACTGCTCCCTCAAAATACTCACCAATATGCTCGTGGATCCTTCTCTCCTTGTCATGGGCTCTAAAGTTAGCAACTTGATTCAAGTTGATCTACCTGAGTAGTTGGCCAATTAGATTGTTTTTGTCACACCTCGGGACCGGCTCTGCCGTAGCACGATATTGTCCGCTTTGGGCCCCCCTCTCTGCCCTCACGATTTTATTTCTGGGAGCTCACGAGCAACTTCCCAGTGGGTCACCCATCCTGGGATTGCTCTAGCCCCCAACTCGCTTAACTTCGGAGTTCCTATAACTCTGAAGCCAGTGAGCTCTCAAAAGGCCTCGTGCAAGATGGATGCGGGTGTGCACATATAAGGCACATCACCCCCTCTCCGTTTGGTTGATGTGGGATCTTACAATCCACCCCCCTTAAGGGCCCGACGTCCTCGTCGGCACACTCGCACCATACGGCAGAGTGGCTCTGATACCAAATTGTCACACCCCGGGACCGGCTCCGCCGTAGCACGATATTGTCAGCTTTGGGCCCCCCCTCTCTGCCCTCACGGTTTTGTTTCTGGGAGCTCACGAGCAACTTTCCAGTGGGTCACCCATCCTGGGATTGCTCTAGCCCCCAACTCGCTTAACTTCGGAGTTCCTATAACTCCGAAGCCAGTGAGCTCCCAAAAGGCCTCGTGCTAGATGGATGCGGGTGTGTACATATAAGGCACATCACCCCCTCTCCGTTTGGTTGATGTGGGATCTTACAGTTTTGGTCATTGACCTTCTGCACAAGTTGATTAACCTGCGAATTAAGGCTCACTTGACTGCGCGGGTCGGGAATAGAGGTGTGGGTCAGGCCCAATGGCAGATGGGCTAGGTTTCCATTAGATGTGTACACGGGTGCATACATCAAGTGTGGTTGCAAAGGAGGAGTGAATGGATTTGCTCCAAGACTAGGGAATGGCCTAAGATGACATTTAAGTGGTCACGAATGGCGGCACTTTCATGGGTGGTGGCACCGTCACCTAGGCCTTGCAAGCACAACGGAGGAGGCCATGGGGCTGCATGGGTGCGCTACAATTTTAGTAGCCACATGGCACCGCTGTTGTTGCGTTCCGGTTGCTATAACAGTTGTTTGAAGAGGTTGCGTAACTATTGAAGGTGGCTGGACAGCATGGGCAGCCACGAGGGGCTGCTGGAACCTGCCGGGAAGCTGCTGGAATGCGCTGGCAGCCATAGAAGGCTGTTGAAACTGGCCGGTGAGCTGCTGGAATGTGCTGGCAGCTATGGGGGGCTGCTTCAAGTCTCCTGGGAGCTGTTGGAACATGCTAGCAGCCATGGGATGTTGCTGGATCTCGCCGGGAGGCTGCTGGAATGTGCTGGCAGCGATGGGAGGTTGCTGCAAATCGCTGGCAGCAACTGTACCTCGTGGTGGCAGCGAGGCTTCAGCCATTCCGAAGTGCGCCGTCACAGTGGTTTTGCTCTTAAGGAGTTTGCTTCCAACCATAGTTGTTTGGAAGGCTTCGATATGATTGTTTGAAAGGCTTCGATAGATTGAAAAAATAGGTTTGGAGCATGCTTTCAGTATATCTCGTGCTCTCAATGAAAGCACCAATTTGTGGGTGCAAATTTCCCCACAAGAATATTCGGTTCGAAAGAGTCCCCTTTCTTCTTCGCCGCCTCTTTCTCCCTGCAAAATAGAACAAATAAGAAGACCACACCCGGGGGGGTGTTGGCCAAAGGCCCTCCGATGCCTAAATTAGTTCAAGTATTTGTAAGAAAAGTACTAGCTAACTAGGGTACGGAGACATGTTTAAGGTGTAAACCGGGCGGCCGGAGTCTTATGTAAAAGAGAGAGAGAGAGAGAGAGAGAGAGAGAGAGAGAGAGAGAGAGAGAGAGAGAGAAAGGAGGTGACTAGGGTTTGAGAGGAATTTTCTGTAGAGTTTTTAGTAGAGATTTCAGACGTACCTCAATCCTTGTGTATGGCCATGCTTTTATAGAGCCTCGTAGGGTTAGGGTTTGGAGAAAAATAATCCTTATTGGGAAAGGAATTATTTTTCTAATTTTAGGAGATTTAAATCAATTAGGTATTTAATGCGAATCAAATCCCTAATCAAGGCAAGAATCCCCAAATCAAATATTCCCTAAATGGAAGGAAATATTTGACCTAGGGTTTGCTTAAAATAGGGTTCCCACAGCTACCTAACAGCAAATTATTGTAGACTCAAAAACTAAAGTGCATAAACAGAAAAAACACGAATATACTCATATTCAATTGAAAAAACATGCCTTAATTAATATGATAACCAAATCAAATATCACAAATTTGTAACCACGGCTCAAACCAAAGCACAAAAGCAAATCCACAACCAAACCGAACCTGAATCAATCCAAATTATAAACAAAAAGAAATTAAAATCACAATTTAAAACTCAAAACGAATATCTAAATACAAATTAGAACGAAATTAGAAAATCCAATAGCTTATCTCCAAATCGACAAGAAAAAAAATAAACATATAAAATCAAGAAGAATTGGATCCACATTTCAAATTTAAACTCCAAAACTGCAAAAATTATGAAAACTTAACCAGCAACTTAATTAATCGAACATGAAATCACCCAAATCAAACTACAATAAAATCGAATATGAATTCAAATTTAAAAAAATCAAATACCTCAAAATCGAAGATCACAGATCGAATAGGATTTTATACTGAGCCGAGTCACTAATGCACCATGAGGCATTTCATCCCCTGAATCCACCAAGTCATTGTCCATTTGCTCATGTTGCAAATCCTCCAAATTTTTCACAGATCCAGCATCTAATGGATTGCCAGTGCTAGTGCCTCTGACTTCAACTTCTATCGTGCCATTTGGACTAACATGCTTGAATGCAGAGCCTTCATCAACTCCATCTTCCAAAGCATTACTGCTTGATGTTCCTTGAATTGAGATGGCTGCAAAGTTTTGATCTACAGGCTTGGAAAGGGGTCTCCTAGTTTTCCTATATCCAAAAGACGAATTAATTAGAATTATAAGAAATAGTTACCTTACACAATCAGAATCTTATGACTTCATCATTCTTATTCTTTTTTAGAGAGAGAGAGAGAGAGAGAGAGAGAGAGAGAGAGAGTTACTTGAGAACAGAGCTTAGGATTTCATTGTCAAAACTAAGGTGGAGGAACAAAAATTGAAAATTGGGGTTGAAGATGAAGATGAGAGACTGGAGGTCGTGAGTTCTGACATGGTGTTTATTAGGAATTCCAATTTTAAATTAAAGGGGTAATTAAGGTATTTCATCTTAATAATTAAATTAAAAAATATACAGCTATTAATTTTTGGGTTTATTTTGAGTGTGTTTATATACATTAAATAGTATAGGGTATTTTTATAATTTTATGTTTAGAAATAGGTATTTAACTAATTTTCTATAAAATAAATACAAAATTAAAAAATAATTGAAGAAAAAGAGGAAAAAAATCATGAGACCCAAACCCCCTCCCTTCGATTTCTTCTCCCCCATTCCCCACAGACCTCTCCATATGGGCATAAATCCCCAAAACCCTCGCAGCAATTTCGGCGTCTTGGCCGAAGAACAGGTACTTGTAACCGACTTCCACCATCAAAAGGACATCTGGGTACCTCTTCTTGAGGTCCACCACTCCAATGGCGTGAACTTGGCAGGTGGGTTTTTCTTTACTGAGCAATGAGGTAGAACAATTACTTGTTGGAAAGAAAAAACTAGAGTTTCATTTCAAAATTCAATTATGTAATTCAAACTTATGTTGAATACCGATATATAAAGTGTAAAAATTCAGGCCCAATAACGATAAATATGGTTGCCTACTTTCTTTAGACGATTATCGACAAGATTTAAGAATGTCTGAATTTGGTATTGCTTCTTATTATAGGGTATAAGGCCCTATTCAGTTGATAGAGACGATCATCAAATCATGGGTTCACACGATCCTGTTACGGCGGATGACAAAGCTACTGTGACGGAGGCCTCAGTGCGCGGCTAAGTTCTTCATGAGCACATAAGCATTGTTATGAGTGCTACAAATTTTCTATTATCTATGTGAAAGAAAGAAAACCTATGATTGATATACTTGCATTATCAGGGTTAATAATAGTGTTGAGAGGTGGCGTTTCTAACTGATTAGAAGATTCAAATAGGGTTGAAATCTTGACAGAAGTGTTCATTTAGGCTCTCTTATTAGCAAAGAATTTGATTCCCTCTTGATAAAGTTGATGTACTTCAGATTAGTCTCTCTCTGATGTGACAACACTGTTTTCTTACCACTGGTAGGTTATTTATTTTGAACTTCATACTGCTCATGCTTTATAAGAAATTTTAGAGGATGTTCCAACGGCATTTCCTCGGGCCATTATCGACTTGCGTGAAGTTGTTTAGAATCATTGATGTAACACGTTCAAGTGGCTTAACATGACTATTTTTTAGGAAGAAAAATCACTCAGATTTCGTGGCTGGATGTTTAGAAAGCTGTTTGATGTGGAGGGCTTGTTCTGCAAAAACGATTCAGGGTTTTTTTTTATTTTTTTTTATTTTTATTTTATTTTATTTTATTTTATTTTTTAAATAAGAGAATCCACAATGCTGAGAGGGAGAAACAGAAGTGTGAGCATTTTAACAATCTTTGTTGAGCTCTTGGTAACTAGTCTTTTTTTTTTGTTAGAAGTTCAAGATGATTGCTCTTAGTCTAATCGTTTTTGATATGATACTAGGTCATTCTTAATTTGAGATAACTCTTGCACAGAATTAAATCAGCAGAACAATGGAAAGGCCTCTATATTGTGTCAAGCTATTCGACTGTTAAAGCACTTGCTTGGTACAGAAGTGTGAGCATTTTAACAATCTTGTTGTTGAGCTGGCTGATGCTCTTGGTAACTAGTCTTTTTTTTTTGTTAGAAGTTCAAGATGATTGGTCTAATCGTTTTTTATATGATACTAGGTCATTCTTAATTTGAGATATCTCTTGCACAGAATTAAATCAGCAGAACAATGGAAAGGCCTCTATATTGTGTCAAGCTATTTGACTGTTAAAGCAATTGCTTGGTCAGATTGAGTACTTACAAAAGGAGAATGCATCCTTGTTGTCTGAATCCTACTATGTAAGGCACTTTTCTCGACCAAAAAAAAAAAAAAAAACTATGTAAGGCACTTTACAGATTTCTTTGCACCCAAATATTTTGCTACTGTCATGTATGCAGAAGATTGAAACAATGTTTACTCTACTCAATGCTTTTGCTATCTAGCTAAATCCATACTGGTTTGTTTGAATCAATATTTGCTCAATATTTGCATACAAACATATACTGCCTAATAAAGCAGGCATTATTACCACCATATCTGGTCACAAAGGCCGCATGAAGTTGCGCTGCCTTGTTGCACCGCTGTGAAGTGTGGAGAAACACCACCTGCTGGAATTCGGTAGCCAGCAGTTGCATATCAAAAACGATGGCTTCCATCTCTGTATCGGCTCTTCTTTCACCCCGTATCATTTGAATAATTTCCGTAGCATCCGCTTCCACCTCCACTTTGTTTAGGTCACTGCTAATACATGCCGCCATTGCCTCTGGAATGGCCTCTGTTTCCATTACAGTAGCAATCCCACCCCACAAACCTCCTTTTTCACCAGCTTGCAGCAGCAGCCCCCCACATGAGTTCTGACAACCCATCCCACCCCTTTCATGCCTTGTCTACTCATGCTTTATAAAAGATTTTAGAGGGTCTTCCAACAGAATTTCGTCTGGCCATTATGAACTTATGTGTAGTCATTTAGAATAATGGATGCAACACATCCAAATGGCTTAACATGACTGTTTATTAGGATGAAAAATCACTCAGATTTCTTGGATAGATGTTTAGAAAGCTGTTTTTTTGTGCAGGGCTTGTCCTAGAAAAAAGATTCACGGGAAAGTTCCTTAGAGAATCCACAAGGCTGAGAGTTATAAGAAGAATAAACTCGAGGAAAGTGAGATGAGAAACATAGGTGAAGAATAATTGCACAGACCAGAATGATATGTTCTTGTATTATCAGCTGTATATATAATGTACACGTACGGATTAGACTTTCTCAAGTCTATTTACAGAAGGCAAGTGATATAAGGTAAGTATAATTAATCTCATATATTACAGAATCAATTTGTAAACCAATTCCTAGCTGGGATGAAGCTGATCTTGGGATGAGGAGTCTGTCAATGCTAATTTAGTGGGATCCGCTGATTTCATTGAATGGGCTGATTGTGTGGAATCATGATCTGCATGATGATTCTCTTTAAGAGTGAGAAATATAAGCGTGAGCATTTTAGCGAGCTTTTTCTTGAGCTGGCTGATGCTCTCAATGCGTTGCCTTTTATTTATGAGAAGTCCACCATGACTCTCTTATTGTAATCATTTTTTGATATGATGGTAGGTTATTCTTAATTTGAGATCATTCTTGCACAGAACTAAATCAACTGAATAATTGAAAGGCCTCTCTATATTGTGTGAAGCTACTCGACTGTTAAAAGTACTTGCTTGGTCAGATTCAGCACTTACGAAAGGACAAAGGAGAATGCATTCCCTGTTGTCTGAATCTAGCTATGCATTAGGCACTTTACAAATTTCTTTGCCCCCAAATATTTTGCTACTGTCATTTGTGTAGAAGATTCAAACAATATATATGTGTGTGTGTGTACTTAATTCTGCAGATCATTCCTTATGCATCAGTAGGTTAGAGCAGATGAGAAGATACTTATACATCTAATAGTGCATTTTTTTAATCAACGATTTTTTCATGCAAGTTCTTTGAAAATTGAACAGATATAAGAAGAATTAGCTTAGAGAGGATAATTCCGCCGACACGGTCTCCTGATGACGATCGCCAATGGCTTACTTTAGATGTTCTTCCAACAGAATTTACTCGGGCCATTATCAGTCCACAATTGGCTTAACATGACTGTTTAAACAGTCCCCAATTTTCGTTCTTTTTAGTTTAAGCACGTATTTGGGTTTTATAATAAAATCTGGGCTATTCTTTATAATAAGCAAGCAAACAAAACGATTATTTAGCCAATCGGGGTTTACCGCCACTATGTATATCCCTTCTATTGAAGGATACTTCAAATAATTTATTTGAGGACACCATTTAAGTTCCCTTACGAAATTTTTTGTAGAGATGATCGTTGAATGAATATCTAGAAAATAGATGATTTGAATTAGTGAAATACAGTTATTATCACATCTGAATGTCTGCACGTTATTACCGTGCATATGTAATTGTAAAAAGGAGGAAAGCAAGGAGGGTTAATAGAAAATACATAACACAGTAACAATATCCGGAGGTCAACATAGTAGAAAATTTGTACGTATATGAATGATTGTTGTAATAGTCTGAGACCAAAAGAAAAGAAAAAAAAACAACCACCACCACAAAGCATTAAAATATCTTGTACAAATTGAAGCTAGTTGTAATATTCTAAGAAAGTACTTAAAACCTATGATCTCGAACAACATGCCTCATTCACCTCCAATCTTAAATCAGATGAACCAGTTCAAAAAACCCATCCCAGCGTGTCCTCAAAATATTGTCCACGTCCTCGATCGTTCTGTTACCATGTTTTCTATAATGTTCATAGGTGTTTCGCATAAACCTTAAAAGCTCCGACGGCCAATTATTATATGATTTACTCAGTCTAGACTCATATATATCAGACAAAAACTTCTCCCACTTTTCTCTGTCTGTGTCCCAACCAAAGAACGCTTGAAACATACGCCCCGTGTTCATCTTCCCGTCGATATGAAATATATTGTCATGATAAACACTTGTAACAGTTTTTACCCTTTCATGAGGAGTCAATAAAAAGGGGTGCTTCTTCAATTTCTCAACATATTTTTTATAGCTGAAAAGACCCCCCAAAAAAAAAAAAACCAAAAAAAAACACTCATAAACACACAAATAAGAGCAAATATTTCACCAAAAAAATAACGTTAAAAAGAACTCACACCTGAACTTTGAAGCTGCGTCAAAACAATCAAGAAATCTATCACGCTCACGCCATTCAGTACTAGGTGCCAGCAGATTCTTCAGAATGTCCCTGAACTCTTGGAAATCTTTGATTTTACGTGAATGTCGATCACGTACTCCAAGGCCCTCCAAGCAACCATTGATGTTAAATAGTTTCAGTTGGTCTCCAACAACAACATAATTATCATATTCGTTCAACGAACCATGGAAGAGTCCAGAATCATGAATGTGAGCAATTGCCTCTATTAATTCCCTGTCATATCATGAAATACATTAGTTAACTAAATCATAAGATAATATCACTAGAACAAAAATACTATTACGTACGCTCACCGTATTGTACTCTGCCAGAAATCAGATAGGCAATTATTTGCAGATTGGAGGTTGAACTTTTCAGGATCACTAATGTCGTTCTCTTGTAATTCGACCAGCCATTCATCGAGTGTGTTATCAAACTTGTCAGAACACAAGCCCCACCATCCCTTGACCATATTCTTTTCAGCCTCACTGGCACTGCATACATCACCCAATGATTTCTTCTGTTTGCAAAACGTATACATCCATGGGCGGAGAATCCTTTTATTACATACTTTAACGTTCAACCTAAAAATTTCTCCGACACTCAATTTAGTTCTAAAAGCATCCATATTCATAAATGTCACGGGCATTCCACCTTGATTATTTTCCTCTAAGAACAGCTCTCCATCATAATGTTGTTTCTTGCTAGCATAATCAACACGAAAATTGTAAAAGCTAATACGAGAACCCATTACAATGTATTTTAAATTATTGTCGCTCCATTGTTTTTTAATGTAATCGATGTAATCGTAGTTAATTAAATCACGATCAACCTCCATTTCCTGAAAATTTAAGATTCAAAATTTTTAGATTATTTGATTTCAATGCTCATAACAGGTGCAATAACAAGAACGTACGATATATGGAGAAAGCATAATAGGTAAAGCTTATAAATGAGAAAACATAATAGGTAACCTTTGATTGTTGTTGACGATGAAGCAAAAACGTATGATATAAGGAGTAGTCCTCCAACGGCACCTTTGATTAACCAGAGTGAGAAGCGAAAAAGAAAAAAAGATACCGAGTGAAAGAGAAATCCAAGAGGAGGGAGGGAGAGAAGACGGTACATTATATATGGCTTTGAACTAAACCACTTACTTAAATTGGCCCTAAAACCCAATCTCATAAAAAAGAGTAACAAACCGAAAAATCATAAAAGGGGGTAACAAACAAAAAGCTTCATATTTTTTCTGATTAAGTCTCCCGTTTCTTCCTTCCAAAAAAATAAACAGAAAGGTTTCCCGTTTGTTCCTTCCAAAAAATAAAAAATAAAATAGAAAATTACGTACTAATAAATGTCCTATTTCAGTTCAGGAAAGATTAATTTCCTTGCCTCTTCCGGAGAATTTCTAGTAGGTTTAGGATTAGTTTCCTGTTTTAGGGCAAGATTAATTAGGTGATTATATAAATACATACTTTGCATTCGGCATCCCCAAAACCCATTCTGCCGCTGCATTCCCAAACCCTAAATTCCCTTTTGCCTCAATTTAAGCATTCCAATAGCAAAGCACATATCATGGGGGATGTATCTCAATTTTCCGTGGCCGCCTTTGATGAGCGTACCTCGGGTCAAATGGCTTGTTCATGCCAAGATGAGCTACGGTACAAGATATCGCAAATCGAGAAAACTATGGGCCAACTGTTGGATTGGTCGAAATCAATAACGCAGGAGTTTGGCTTACCATACCCCGGTCCAGCCATAACTACAACCACTCCGCTTCCACCTTCCGCAGTGTTTGAGGACTGCAATTCTGACCATGAGGCTGATGATTTTTACCCAAGGTCAGTTCCGAATTCTCATTGTTGTTTTTCTTTTCTTTTTTGTTTAGTTTCTCTCCCTGCATGCATTTTGAATAATTTCCTTGAAATATATAATAACCAGTTTCTATTCGACTAGATATATTCTCTCTAGGCAGGGTAGATCTTTGAAACATGATTAACTTGCTTGACTTGTTCTATACATCTATTTTCTCTCAGCTTGCCCGAGGATTGGGAGCAAACATCAATAACGGTAAATCAAGAGGAAGCTAGATCTGTATGTTTATTCGTGTCTTCTAGAGAATGCACTAATACAGTCTACGAAGTGAAATTCACACACAGAGGAGAAGTCACTCATGAACCCCCAGTAGTTAAACAAGTTGCCAAGTTCCACGAGGGTTTTTGCCTTAACGCTGCACGGATTTTCAACCATTCCAAATTATACTGCATTGGACAAGATGGTGGATTTATTGTTGACACGAGGAGTTGGTCAAAATGTTCATCTATTCCTCCTATCCCATCCTCTAACTTACTAGAAAATATTGTGTGTGCGTATGGCAAGGTTTATTATTTTGCATGTTCATCACACTTCTCACCAGTTACGGGATACTCCTTTGGGAGATATAATTTTGATCATAAGGTTTGGGAACAAATGACTTCTTTTCCATTTTATGATGATTATGACCTCACTATGCTAATGACTGGTTATGCTGTTTGTTATGGAGTTATTTTGTTTTCATTGTCTGGCTTGAGGGACGAGAGTTTTAGTGTCGTTGCTTTTCACATAGGTAGAAGGGATTGGAATCGAGTGAAAATTGACACTTCTGCTCATTGTGCTCCTCTTTTCGAAGGGAGGGCCATGGTTGTAAACGAGACTATATATGCCTTATATGGGGATGCAAAGATTAAAGCATTCTCCTTTATAGGGGAACAATGTGATGTTAATGGTATTTCATATTCCCTAAGGCAACTATTTGTAGTGCAAGGCCTTGATATTGCGCGTCCGTTGCTGCCATGGTTTAACGAAATGACACACTATTTGGTTCATTTGGGAAACCATGACTTTTTCTATGTCCAGACTGGCTGGTGCGATTCACATCCCAAGGTTCAATATCTTAGTATCACCACGTTTGAAATTGTTCTTGGAAAAGGAGGAAAACATATGATCAAGACCATAGATTCATTTGTTCATTCTGTGGATATCAAGGGCTCTGAATGGTTCAATCTTGTTTTTTGCTTCACACCGTAAGTTTCCTTCATGTTTTTTGTGTTTTTATCAATAACATTTAATTTGCACCTAGTGCATTTTGTATATAACAATGTTTCTCATTCTTATGACTCAGTGAGTGCGAGGATTATGAACCCATTGAACTATTATGAATCAACCAAAACAAGAAGAAATAAATGTCATGAAGTTCGAAATAGAAGCCATGCATGCAGTTTGAAGAAGCCAATGATCTGCGAATCGGATATCAGAAATTGTGAAATATGAAAAAAGCCTTGGATAGCCACCACCTAGAATAATAAATTTCCTATTTCCTATAACTTAGTTTGAGACATTTGAATTTGTCTTTGTTGACTTCCGCTTATTTTAATTTTTGCTAAAGCTGTGACCTGGTTCTATTTTTGCTTCTCCTCTGCTCACTCCTATGGACCAATACTGGATCCTCTATATGTTACCTGATGTTTGGATTATTCAGTTTCTTACAAGACCTGCTGGTCATTTTGATTGAACTGGTTTGTTTGCTGGACACTTCAATGGTTTTGGGAATCTGTTTCGGACTAAGATGGGAACTAATATAGAAGCCATCACGTTTCAAATTGCTGCACTGCATAAATTATTAGCTTGCTTTGACAACGGCACAAATAAAATACAAGTATAATAGCACAATCTCGTCTCTATCCTATTCAAATATGACACAATTATAGTGTGGCTTTCTTGAAAACAGTACAAATATGACTTATTTGTGCTTAATGATAAAATTTATTTGTAGAAGTGGTTGTGTTCGCATATGACAGATTGTATTTTCTTGATGCTGCAACAGTCTTCGTACCAGTGAAGGATAAATTAGTGGGAGAGTTGAAGGAGGCACTTCATAGTCAATTTTAGAGTTGTTTCTAGTTGTTTGGTCTAATATGGTATAAATAAGAGTCTCCTCAAATTTTCAAGTAAGGAAGTACTTCTTAGTTGGGAACTTATTATCTTTAGTGCACTGATTGAATAACTCTTTAGTCCTTTTCTAAGCCGTACAGTGCACCATATCCAATACCCCATTGGTAGATTGTTGAAGACATTGCGCCGCAGGACGTGGTACCAAATGACATTCAAGTTTTCTGAGCCAAAACAAAACAAAACAAAAAAACCGTTCAAGTTTGATGTCACTTCTTTTTTAAAATTTCTCGATTTTCATTTGTATGAAGATTTCTCAACAATTGATCAATGTATAGAATTCACTTCATTCTCATAAAGAATATTTGTTTCAGGTCGTAGAAAAGAACATTGACTTGCTTTCAAAACCCCATAGCACGAGTGTGTATGTGTAAAAAAAACCTCATCTCTTCCTAACTTCGACAATAACAAAAATCAAGAATATTTGTTTATTTTCTAATAATAAACTAAAATTAAATCCGTCACCAAATAAATTGAATTGATTCACTTGTGATATTGGTTCGAGACTTAAACCAAACAAATTTAAACTATGATGTTACATTGATTACCAAACCGAACCTTGCTCATCCCCAGTACTGTATGAGGAAAAGCGCACAATCATAATCAAAATCTTTCATGTCGTAATTTCCAAATCCTAAACCTTATTTTGAGAGTGCTACAATAAACCTCAAGGATGTTCTTGTAAATTATCTTCAAATACCCTCGCCTAATAATCGAAATAACAAAACTACCATACAACAAGAAGCAAAATACAAATCTTATCCTCACAGCCTAAGAAGCAGCAGCAAAGCAAGAAGCCCAAATAACCCCTCGCGCATGTTAGCACCGCTTCTCATTCCTCCATTCCCCGGCGTCTGATCTCCGGCGACGGTCATAGGCGGCGACTGAGTCGAAGCACTCGGAGGCTCACTGTACGGCGGAGGCGGAGGTTGGTTGAGGATCGGCGGCAACCCGAGCCCCTTGTTGACTTGGATCGCGAAGGCCATGCCCTGCTGGCACTGCTCGCCATCGCCGGCTCCGGAGAAGTAGTAGGCGGGACCCTCGAGGGTCAACGGTACCGCGATGGTCTGGGCCTCCCCGAACGCATTGCTGCCGCCGCCGTACTCGAACGAGTCGTCGTCCGGCGTGCAGCCACGGTATGCCGTTTCGTTGTAGGTTTCAATCACCGTCTGGTTTGTGCTTGTGTTGAAGACTACAATAAAAAATTAAAATTAATTAAATTAAAAATGTGATGATATTACATTGAGGTTTGAGATTGTTAATTAGCTCACTGAGGTAATCGCCGAGATTGAAGGTCTGGGAGGCGGCCCAAGAGGAGTAATTGGCGAAGGAAGAGTTGGTGGTGGCGTTGAAGAACCAGCCGGTGGGCCCACCGACGGTGTGGTTTGTGTATTGGGTAGCCGGAGGCGCAGCTGCTGTGGCAGCTGTGGCGGTGATGGCGATGAGAATAACAATGACCGTCGGATTCGCCATGGCTGATCTGATGGCTCTGGTCTGGCCTCTCCGATCTGCTTTAGAAGGCTTTTAAGCAGCTGGGCTAGCTGATGAGGTGGCTGTTTGTAATTTGCTGTGATTTTGTTGGCGTTTTTTAAAATTGAAAGGGTTTTGAAAATTTAAGTGTTTAGAGAGTGGACTCGATTTTATTATTATTAAAAAGAATTCGGTGGTGTACTCGTTGTTTGGGTTCACATGCAGCGGTGGAGTGTGGAAAGAGAGTCGAGTCTTCCCGGTTGTGGGCCATGTGAAGTGTGGGGTCCACAGGTGCCGACTCATTTTTCTTCTATTGATTTTGCAGCGAAAATACGAGGTCGTTTTAGCAATTTTGTGTTTTTGTTTTAGTAGTGTTAATTGTTGTAGGATTATATGTTGTGTTATGCAATATAAGTATGTGTTGATGCATTTTACATGTAATAAATTATGATTTCCCACCATTTTATTGAGGAAAAACTATTAAATAGAAAAAAGTATGGCAGACCCGGTATATCCGATGCGTTACACACGCCCGATCCGGCTCATTGTCATCCCCTTTTGAACCTTCTTAGGATGCAATGATAATTTCCACAGAATGCCCATTCCATCATTTGGTTTACAGACTGAAAATGATTGCATGACATTGTGAACTCTGCTTAACATCATTGATTTTTCACATGAGGTGCTCAGTTTGGTTTTTTATGAGTGTTAATAGGCCACACAACAATCATGAATGCTGCTAGTTTTTTTAGTATTATAATTTTGATTATCCTGATAATCTAGATGCATCCAAGACAAGAATTATTTAAGTCACAAATCTTGTCTCATGATTGGCTGAATTTTAACAATATTGTATTCTTTGCATACCTCATGTTTGCCACCAGAACCCAGGAGCCAAGTCTGAAGTTCAAAATATCCTCTTGCAGCATCAAGCATCTCTGCTGTTTGTATTACAGGTGTGACCTTAGAATTAACTATTCTTATCGTTGAAATTGCAATTTCTTAGTATAGAATAATACTCCTTAACAGGACGGAATGGATATATAAATACTGATAAAGTCATGACTTCCAAGTAGGATGCTCTCTAGCTGTTGTCGGAAAGTTTATTTGAACAAAATGGATTTCTGGGGCCGAACCTTTGATCGGGTTCCGATTTCCTGGGATGGCTTGTGATCAGTCCAAGATTGAGCATCTGAATTCAGCAAGCTAAAATGACAAAAGAAATGGTTCTCATAATGATTTTTGCAAGCATGTGTTGAAGTATGGGTTCGTTTGGGATTGATTCTGGATAGGCCAAAAAACATTTCTATGGAGAATCACTTCTCCAAATAATTACTTCAAGTGGTTTTAAGTGATTTTATGGAGAAGCACATAAGAGGTGTTTATGCTCAGAATCACTTAAAATTACTTAAAGTGATTATATGGAGAAGCACATGGGAGCTTATTCTCCCCAGAAGTGATTCTGGCCTATCAAGAATCACTCCCAAATGAGCCCTAAATCAGCATGAGTTTGTATTTTACAGTTAGAGAAACATGTAATGTTGTAGCCAAAATTGATAAACATGATGACAAAGAACCTCCCAACTGTATATTCTCATGTTCTCACCACAACGGTATGACCAAAGCACTATTTAACCTATCTATATGTTTATACACATATCTGTTTATGCCAAGCATGCAAGCCAGCCCTATAGAAGTGATTTCTACCTTCAAAGGTATGGAAAAGATCATATCAGCTTAACAACATGGCACGAGCCACTGATCTTCTTGCGATTGCGCTTATCGTTTTTCCTAGCATGGTTTTGGCAACAGAGTATGTTGTTGGAGATGATGAAGGCTGGAATTCTGGAGTCGATTACTATGCTTGGCTTGATGGCAAAACTTTCTATGTTGGAGATGTGTTAGGTAATTAACTGATTACTTAGCGTGCAGATGCAACAACTTGCTGCCTTCTCCTTGCGGCATTCAACTAGAAAAATAATCATCATAAAATTCCTTGGTTGCTGTACGAACTTCTTTGCTGCATTGATTGATCATCGTTTTTCTTTTCTTGAAACTTAAATTTTTTCCTTGGTTTGGTTCTGTTCTTACTAAGTAAGCATTTT